>NW_016108067.1:383725-386550 GCF_001604975.1 Cebus imitator | reverse complement strand
AAAAAAAAAAAAAAAACCACACACGTCATGCATGAAGACACACATAGTCTAAAACTAAAAGGATAGGAAAAGATATTCCATGCCAAAGGAAACCGTAACATAGCAGGAGTAGCTATAGTTAAAACAGCCAAAATACATTTTAAGACATAAATTGTAGAAAGACACAAACAATGTCACTATATAATGATAAAGGGGTCAATTCAGCAAGAAGTTATAACAATTGTAAATATATATACACCCAACACAGGAACACTCAAATATATACAGCAAATATTACTGGAGCTAAAGAGAGAGGCCACAATACAATAATGGTGGGAGACTTCGACACCCCCACTTTAAGAAGTGGATAGATCTTACACAAAGAAAATCATCAGCATTATTGGACTTAATCTGCATTACAGGCAAAATGCATCTAGTAGATGTTTACAAAATATTTCACCCAATGGCTGCAGAATACACATTCTTTTCTTAGCACATAAATTATTCTCAAGAATAGACCATATGTTAGGTCACAAAACGAGTCTTAAAATGTTCAAGAAATTGAAATAATGTCAAGCATTTTCTCTGACCACAATGGAATAAAACTAGAAATTAATAGCAGGAGGAATTTTCAAAGTTATGCCAATACATGAAAATTAAAGAATATGTTTCTCAATGACCATCAGGTAAATGAATAAATTAAGAATGAAATTTAAAAATTTATGGAGACAAATATTAATGGAAATACAACATACCAAACCTATGGGATACAGCAAAAGTGGTATTAAGAGGAAAATGTATAGCTATAAGTGCCTACATTGAAAAAGAGGAAAAACTTCAAATAATCTATTGATGCATTTTAACACAACGAGAAAAGTAAGAACATACAAAATCCAAAATTATTAGCAGAAAATAAATAATAAAGATGACAGGAGAAATAAAAGAATTTTAAATTAAAAAACAATACAGAAGACCAATGAAATAAGAAGTTTGTTTTTCAAAAAGGTAAACAAAATTGACAAAATTTTGGCCAAAGGACAAAATAGAGAAGATGTAAATAAATAAAATCAGAGACAGAAAAGGACACATTAAAACTGAGACTGCAAAAATTCTAGGGATCACAAACACAGACAAGCAAAAGCAAAATGGACAAATGGGATCACACAGTGTTAAAAAGCTTATGCACAGAATAGGACAGAATCAACAAAGTGAAGCAACATTCCACAGAATGGGAGAAAATAATTGCAAACTAAACATCTGACCCCAGATTAATAACCAAGATATATAAGAAGCTCAAACAACACTATAGGAAAAACATCTGATCCAATCAAAAGATAGGCAAAATATTTGAATTGACATTTCTCAAAAGAAAACATAAAAATGGCACAGGTATATGAAAATGTGCTTAACGTAATTGATTATGAGAGCACTGCAAATCAACCCGATACTGAGATCTCACCACACCCAAGTTAAAATGGCTTACATCCAAAAGACAGACAATAACAAATGCGAGCAAAGATGTGAAGAAAAGAGAACCCTATTACATTGTTCGTGGGAACATAAATTAGTAAAACCACTAATAGAGAACAGTTTGGAGCTTTCTCAAAAAACTAAAATAAGAGCTACTGTATGATACATCAATCCCCCTGCTGAATATACACCCGAAAGAAAGAAAATAAGTATATGCAAAAGATGTCTGCAATCTGCAGTCCTGTGTATGTTGCAGCACTGTTTACAATAGCTAAGATTTAAAAGCAACCTAAGTGTTCATCAACACAATGGAGTACTACTCAANAAAGACATCTTGTCATTTGCAACAACATGAGACTAGAGATCATTATGCAAGCACACAAGTGAAGTAAGCCAGGCACACAAACACAAACATTGAATGTTCTTACTTATTTCTGGGACCTAAAAAACAAAACAGTTGAAGTCATGTAGATAGAGAATAGAAAGATGGTTACCAGAGGTTAGAAAGTATAGTGGGAGGTTGAGGGGAGGATTGTTATTTGGCACAAAAAAAATAGTTAGATAGAATGTATAAGAACCTACCATTTGATAGCATAACAGGGTAACTATAGTCAATATTAATTTAACTCTACATTTAAAAATTACTAAAGGAGTGTAATTGGATTTCTTGTAACACAAAAGATAAATGCTTAAGGGGATGGAAACCCCAGTCTCCATTATGTGCTTATTTCACATTGCATGCCTTGCATCAAAACATCTCATGTAACCCATGAATACATACACCTACTATGTACCCCCAAAATATTAAAAATTACAAAATTTAAAAACGAAATGTTTCTGACACAAAGAAAAATGCACAATTTCTTTTCAGAAATTCACAATGCTAACAATATCCATTCACTAAAAGAAAAATTACAATCAAACTTGCAATAGAAAAGAAGTAGGTTGGGGATTGATCCAAGATGGCCATTTAGTAACGCTTCAGGATTGCAGCTTCCAGTGAAAGCACAGAGGGTGAGTGGATGCCACATTTTTATTGCCCACAGACTAGGAGATTCCCAGGTGGAGGAGACCCACAGTCGGCCAGCGCGGCTGTGTCGGCCGGCACGGCTGCTTTGTCAGCGCGCTGGTGCAGCAGTTCTCCGTACAAAATACACTGGTCTGGGTGCCCTTTTGGCTGGCAATTGGAGCCACGGGAAGTCGCCCATTTGCCTGTTTAAAAAGGGGACTGAACAGGGAATCAGGACAGTAGATTCCAGGGCAAAAAAAAGCGCCATGAATCTCAGTGCCGCTGTTTAAACCAGTGCAGTGAGTCACCACACGGGAAAACACACAGATCCCGGCACCTCTTCAACAGGCAACTGGAACACCAACTA
>NW_016108067.1:305467-379883 GCF_001604975.1 Cebus imitator | reverse complement strand
ACCCATAACAAGGTCTGAAGTTGAGGCAGCAATTAAGAGCTTACCACCCAAAAAAAGCCCAGGGCCAGACAGGTTCACAGCCGAATTCTACCAGACATGCAAAGAGGAGCTGGTATCATTACTTCTAAAACTATTCCAAACAATCCAAAAAGAGGGAATCCTTCCCAAATCATTTTATGAGACCAACATCATCCTGATTCCAAAACCCGGCAGACACTCAACAAGAACAGAAAACTTCAGGCCAATATCCATGATGAACATAGACGCAAAAATCTTCAATAAAATACTGGCAAGTCGATTGCAGCAGCACATCAAAAAGCTTATCCACCATGATCAAGTAGGCTTCATCCCGGGGATGCAAGGCTGGTTCAACATACACAAGCCTATAAACGTAATTCACCACATAAACAGAACCACAGACAAAAACCACATGATTATCTCAATTGATGCAGAGAAGGCCTTTGACAAAATTCAGCAGCCCTTTATGCGAAAAACCCTCAATAAGCTAGGTATTGACGGAACATATCTCAAAATAATAAAAGCTATTTACAACAAACCAACAGCCAATGTCACATGGAATGGGCAAAAACTGGAAGCATTGCCTTTGAAATCTGGCACTAGACAAGGATGCCCTCTCTCACCACTCCTATTCAATATAGTGCTGGAAGTTCTAGCCAGAGCAGTCAGGCAAAAAAAGAAAAAAAAACGGTATTCAAATAGGAAAGGAGGAAGTCAAATTGTCTCTATTTGCAGATGACATGATTGTATATCTAGAAGACCCCATTGTCTCAGCCCAAAATTTCCTGAAACTGATAAGCCATTTCAGCAAAGTCTCAGGACACAAAATCAATGTGCAAAAATCACATGCATTCCTATACACCAATAACAGACTTAAAGAGAGCCAAATCAAGAACGAACTGCCATTCACAATTGCCACAAAGAGAATAAAATACCAAGGAATACAACTAACAAGGAACGTAAAGGACCTCTTGAAGGAGAACTACAAGCCGCCACTCAATGAAATCAGAGAGGACACAAACAGATGGAGAAACATTCCATGTTCATGGTTAGGAAGAATCACTATCGTGAAAATGACCATACTGCCCAAACTAATTTACAGATTCAACGCTATCCCCATCAAGCTACCAATGACCTTCTTCACAGAACTGGAAAAAACCACCTTAAACTTCATATGGAACCAAAAGAGAGCCCGCATAGCCAAGTCAATTCTAAGCAAAAAGAACAAAGTGGGAGGCATCACACTACCGGACTTCAAAGTATACTACAAGGCTACAGTAATCAAAACAGCATGGTACTGGTGCCAAAACAGAAATATAGACCAATGAAACAGAACAGAGGTCTCGGACGCAACACAGCATATCTACAACCATCTGATCTTTGACAAACCAGACAAAAACAAGCAATGGGGAAAGGATTCCCTATTTAATAAATTGTGTTGGGAAAACTGGCTAGCCATGTGCAGAAAGCAGAAACTGGGCCCCTTCCTGACACCTTACACTAAAATTAACTCCAGATGGTTTAAACACTTAAACATAAGACCTAACACCATAAAAACCCTAGAAGAAAATCTAGGCAAAACCATTCAGGACATAGGCGTAGGCAAGGACTTCATGATCAAAACACCAAAAGTATTGGCAACAAAAGCCAAAATAGATAAATGGGACCTAGTCAAACTCGACAGCTTCTGCACGGGAAAAGAAATCGTCATTAGAGTGAATCGGCAACCAACAGAATGGGAAAAAATTTTTGCAGTTTACCCATCTGACAAAGGGCTGATATCCAGAATTTACAAAGAACTAAAACAGATTTACAAGAAAAAAACAAATAAGCCCATTCAAAAGTGGGCAAAGGATATGAACAGGTACTTTACAAAAGAAGACATACATGAGGCCAACAAACATATGAAAAAATGCTCATCATCACTGGTCATCAGAGAAATGCAAATCAAAAGAACATTGAGATACCATCTCACGCCAGTTAGAATGGCGATTATTAAAAAATCTAGAGACAACAGATGCTGTACAGGATGTGGAGAAATAGGAACATTTGTACACTGTTGGTGGGAGTGTAAATTAGTTCAACCATTGTGGAACACAGTGTGGCGATTCCTCAAGGACCTAGAAATAGAAATTCCATATGACCCAGCAATCCCGTTACTGGGTATATATCCAAAGGATTATAAATCGCACTACTATAAGGACACATGCACACGAATGTTCACTGCAGCACTGTTTACAATAGCAAAGACCTGGAACCAACCCAAATGCCCATCGACGATAGACTGGACAGGGAAAATGTGGCACATATACACCATTCAATATTATGCAGCCATCAAAAACGATGAGTTTGGGTCCTTTGTAGGGACATGGATGAACCTGGAAACCATCATTCTCAGCAAACTGACAGAAGAGCAGAAGATCAAACACCGCATGTTCTCACTCATAGGCGGGTGTTGAACAATGAGAACACATGGACACAGGGAGGGGAGCACTACACACTGGGGTCTGTTGGGGGGAAATAGGGGAGGGACGGTGGGGGGTGGGGAGGTGGGGAGAGATAGCAAGGGGAGAGATGCCAGATGTAGGTGATGGGGAGGAAGGCAGCAAATCACACTGCCACGTGTGTACCTATGCAACAATCTTGCATGTTCTTCACATGTGCCCCAAAACCTAAAATGCAATAAAAGAAATTTTAAAAAAAAGAAAGAAAAGAAGTAGGTTAAACTGATAATTAAGTATCTATCAAAACCAAAGTGTACAATATCTATAAAATGGAATACTATTGTTCTATGTGACAATAAAAGTAAGTGAATGACATATGGAGATGGGATAAGAATGGTGAGTGACTGAAAATTACCATTGGGGTCTGTTGGGGGTGATGGAACCGTTACAAAATTGGATTGTGGTGACAGTTGCACAACTCCACACTTTTATTAAATAGCATTGAATTGTACAATTAAAGTAAATTGCACATGATTTTGGTTGTATCTGAAATAACAGCTTAAAACAGTGAAATGTTAGAAACAATTCCTATAATGCTAAGGACAAGATGTGGATGGCAGCCATCGCCACCTTTTCTCAGCATAATGCTATAGATGTTGGTGTGTAACAATAAAATTTTAACAAGATATACCAATTGAAAAGTTAAAGAAAACACATATTCTATTGACAATAGCAACAATAATATAAATATAAAATATCTAGGAATAATTTTGACTGAATGTGTCAAGAACTTATATTTGTAGAATCTTACAAGTACTTTTACTATAGAATAGAGAAAATATCATGTAAATAAATTGAGAGAAAAGTAGTAAGTGATGTTGTAGATACACAAATTCTTCTCACAATTCTACATTTGATAAAAGCTCACTCAAAATCCTATCCTTTCCTCCTTCCCTCTTAAAAAAATAGTAAAGTAATGCCATCATTTCCCTAAAGGAATCAATAAGCATAAAAGCACAAAATGTTTAGTGAAAAAGGTAACGTTATTATTAGACTTTGACCGTCAGTTAATAAAATTCAGCTACAATAATTACAATGAAATCATGTTAAGATAAAAAGATATCGGTACAGGAAAGGTTGATATATTTTACAACATGAAAATTATAACATTCTGCCACAATACTCGCCATGAACAAAAAGAAAGTGTTAAGTACTAAATAGGAAAATAATTTGCATTCTTTATGATCAACAAGAAGTTAATATGCTTAAATCATTATACTTTATGATATGGTTTGGATATTTGTTTCTTCCAAATCTCCTGTTTAGTGTGAGCCCAAGTGTTGAAGGTGGGGTGTAGTGGGAGGTATTTGGGTCATAGGGGCGAATGCCTCACAAATGGCTTGATGCCATCCCCATAGTAATGAGTGAGTTGTCTCCATCTATTAGTTCACAAGAAAGCTGGTTGTTGAAAGATCCTGGCATCCCCCACCCCTTGCTCCCTCTTTTGCCATGGGACACATCTGCTCCCCATTTGCCTTCTGCCATGATTGAAAGCTCCCTGAGGCCCTTACCAGAAACTAATTCCAGTGCCATGCTTTTGTACAGCCTGCAGAACTTCAAGACAAATAAACCTCTTTTCTTTATAAATTACTCAGTCTCAAATAATTCCTTTATAGCAATGCAAAACAGACAAGTACACTGAAAAGAAAAAAATACTCCCAAATAAGACAAAAATGGGCAAGAGACATAAAAATGCCATTCCTGAAGTGACTATTCAACATATTTAAAAATCCATTTTAGAAGGATTTCAAGGAATTAAAAATGCAAATATACACATAAAATACTATTTTTCTATTGCATTTGTAGAAACTTTTAAAAATAGGCCATATAGAATGCGAGCAAGAGTGAAGAAAAATGGAGGATAAATTGATACTACTTATGGAAAGTAACCTGGAAGTATTTATAAACATTATGAAAGAGCTCTGCAACATAAATCAGATAATCTACAGCGTTATAATTGTTATGACATCATTTATGTTGCTGCTCAAAGTTGAGCTTTCAATGCAGAACATTAAACTTATCCATGTGAAATATATATCGAAAATTAGTACTCACCTCAAAATGTAGAGAAATAACTAATCACTGGTTCTAACAATCAGGAAAACAATTTTGACATAGAAGAATTTCTCATTTGCACTTAAGAATTTAATGTCAATATGGAATAAAACTGCAAATAAAATTAGATTTTTTTCTATAATTTAGTATTTTTGAAAAGCTAGCTTCTTTACTTTCCATTTTTAGATTTTCTCAAAAAAAACATTTATTACTACGATAATCCTCAAAACATATTAGTCATGGCAAAATTCTCTTTTTAAATCAAACTTGAGTCAAGCTTCTCTGAACTCCTTTCTTTTTTTTTTTTTGAGACGGAGTGTTGCTCTGTCCCCAGGCTGGAGTGTAGTGACGCAATCTCGGCTCACTGCAACCTCCGCCTCCTGGTTTCAAGCGATTCCTCCGCCTCAGCCTCCGGAGTAGCTGGGACCACAGGCACGTGCCACCATGCCCGGCTATTTTTTGTATTTTTAGTAGAGACGGGGTTTCACCATGTTGGCCAGGATGGTCTCCATCTCCTGACCTTGTGATCGCCCACCTCGGCCTCCCAAAGTGCTGGCATTACAGGCGTGAGCCACCGCGCCTGGCCTCTGAACGCCCTTTTTAACTAGTTCTGATCTTGGGCTCCGCCTTTGGCCTGTTTAGTCCAGTTTTAACAAGAACTCTTCTGGATCAGGTTAGTAAAATCTCCCATCCTTGATATCTGCTCAAATTCCCTACTCCCCTTGATTTATCATCATCCCGGCCTTCCTTAATAAAAAATTATCTCAAGTCAGTTGAGCCACTGTCTCCCTTACTCCTGATGTTTTCTCTTAGTACTTTTCCATCCACCAACCCCCACCCTGTCTCATGGCTATACATCTCCACTTTTACTTGCTGTATTTGTAGTTGAACCCAATTTCTCTTTCCTTGTCAGTGTTTTCAGGTTGCTATAGCACAATACCAAAAACTGGGTAGCTTATAATAAAACAGAATTTTGTTTCTCACATTTCTGGAAGTTAGAAAGTCCAAGATCAAAGTGTCAGAAGATTTGGTGTCTGGTGAGGGCTCTCTCTCTCTCTCTCTCTCTCTCTCTGGTTCATAGATGACACCTTTTAGCTGTGTCCTACCATGGTAGAAGTGACAAACAAATTCCCTTTGGGCCCTGTTATAAGGCACTAGTCACCTCCCAAATGTTCCAACTCTTAAAATCATTACATTGGGGATTAAGTTTCAACCTATAAATGTTTGGTGATGGACTCATTCAGACCATATTACCCCTTTGGGAAATAAAACACGGTAGTGTAGAAATTCCCCTGAATAAAGTCTGTCTTACAATCTTTAACAAGTGTCATGAATAATAGTTCTTTAATAGCCAATACTTGTACTCATGAAAGTAGACAAATTATGTTTTGTAGCACAGTCTATTTCTAGTTTCTAATTAGAAAGGCTGAAAATATGTTCAATTGACAAATAAATTAGCAAACAAGTTGTTGATTTGGAAAATGGGGTAAAATGCATAAGATAAAAAATAATGACACATAGAAAATTTAATTTCTCTCTACTAGTTTAGCTAGCCACATGATAAAAAATATTCAAATAGGTTTGTCAATTTCAGGATTTGCTTCAAATTGTAACTCCATCTATAGAAATAACAAACAACTCTGTTTTTAAAAAGTTCTGGAGATAAATGATTTCTTTCTGAAACTAACTCCTCAGAGCCCAAGGCCCCATGTCGACTTCTTGCTCCAAAAGAGAGGGGAACTCTAAGAATTAGTCCAAAGATGAAAGATTATCCCATACCAGCTAGAACCTTCTAAAGACTTGTCTCTTAGTTGTAACTTTAATCAGGTGTTAAGGGGATGAATATCATATTCTCTGTTTTTGGAGCTCTTTTGGAAAAAGAAAATAACATGCCAAAAGTAAATATCAAATGGATTGGTTCTTCATGTGATGAAAACAGCTGAATTGGTGTGATAACTATCCCAAATCTTTAGGCATTGTGAAGTAGTACTTTCGTTATTCAGCCATGGATTAAATTTCCCTCCCCTGCCACTGTGAGACACCAGGTAAATTATTTTTCTGAACTTCAGTTTTCTTATACGAAAATCAGAGATAATAACCCTACCTCACAAGGTTATAAAATTAATGTAATAATTTTTTAAATGTGTACACACATGTATATATAAACACAGCCTCAAACAATCTATGTATCTATATACATAGATAATATTCAAGGTTTGTTATTGCCCTTTTTCCCTAGTCAAGAAAATGCCCTCCCATCAGATATAGACATGCAGAAGCACTTGGGTTGACATAGGTATTCCTTCTGGAATTTGGTAGGGGTCACTTTGGTTGTCATGATGACTGGGTGGTTGACAGTGCTATTTTCATTTAGCACCCGGAGTCTGAGTTTCTTAAGTCCATTATAATATACCAGAAAGAGCTAAAGAAAGAAGGAAGG
Organism: Cebus imitator; assembly: GCF_001604975.1. Classification (NCBI taxonomy): domain Eukaryota; kingdom Metazoa; phylum Chordata; class Mammalia; order Primates; family Cebidae; genus Cebus; species Cebus imitator. Next base: position 372,866 of record NW_016108067.1, on the reverse strand, counting down.
GAGGAAGGGAGGGAGGGAGGAAGGAAGGGAGGAAGGAAGGAAAATAAAAATAAAGAAATTACCCTACTAAAACGCCAATTATGTGCCTTCAAAAATAGTGAAGCCATCTTTGATTACTTCTGGTTCTCTGAGGACAATGACCCTCAGAAAGGCCTTATTCTGTTAGTAGCCTCCAGAATACTGCTTCCTTTTGTTTGAAAACTGACTGAACAGAGCAAACTAATACTTGATCTATTGTCTGCATTTGCTTTCTTGAATTTTACCATTCTTAATATTTACAACATTTAGATGCATTTGGAGAATAGTTTAGTACCCAAGCTCTGTAGTCAGACTTCTGGCTTCAAATTCTGACACTGCAACTTTGTTAGCTTTGTGACCTAAGATGATTTGCTTAACTTCTCTGTACCTCAGTATCCTTATCTACAAAATGAAATTATCAATATAACATCTGCCTCATAAAGTAGTTACAAGGAATCAATGAGTTAATGCATATAAAGCACTCAGAACAAGGCTTGTTCACTAAATTATCATTTTCAATATATTGGCTGAATTTTCTGTCTTAAAACATATTGTCTCAATGTATTTGTGCCACTACAACGAAAATACTTGAGACTGGGTAATTTATAAACAACAGAAATTTATTTTTCATAGTTCCAGAGCCTGGGAAATTCAAGATGAAGGCACAAGTAGATTCAAATCTCTGGTGAGGACTGCTGTCCACTTCCAAGATGGTGCCTTGAATCTGTAGCCTCTGTATGAATGTAACGTTGTGCTGTGTCCCCACCTGGTGGAAGACAGAATAGCAAGAGAGCCAAATGCTGGGTAAAACCTCTTTTACAAGGGCATTAATCCCTTTCATAAAAGAAAAAGCCTTCAAGAACTAATCACTTCTTAAAGGCTTCATTTCTTAATAGCATCACATTGGTCATTAAATTTCAACACTTGACTTTTGGAGGGGCATATTTAAACCACAGCACATACCTAGACCTTAACACTTTCAGGAGACAAAAATCTCTTACAGATTGTTTGGGATACCTGGATTAAGACAGAACTCTGTTAAAATACAGGCTTCACTTTTTATTAGTATGACCATGAGCAAGTCATTTCATTTATTACATTTGTACATTGCTTTTCTTTTTCTTTGTCTTTCTTCCTTTTTTTTTTTTTTGAGATGGAATCTCTTTATGTCATCAGGCTGCAGAGCAGTGCTGTAATCTCGGCTCACTGCAGCCTCCGCCTCCTGGGTTCAAGTGATTCTCCTGCCTCAGCCTCCTGAGTAGTTGAGTCCTCAGGCACCCGCTAACAAGTCCAGCAAATTTTTATATTTTTAGCATAGACGGAGTTTCACCATATTGGCCAGGATGGTCTTGATCTCTTGACATTGTGATCTGCCCACCTCGGCCTCCCAAAATGCTGGGATTACAGGCGTGAGCCACCGCACCCGGCACATTTGCCCATTCCTAAGTCTTTCCTAGAAGCAGAAGCCTGTGTAGCACATAGAACCGTGAGTCAATTTAATCTCTTTTCTTGGTAAATTATCCAGTCTCAGGTAGTTCTTTCTGGCAACATGAGAACAAACTAATACAAGATTATTGTGAGAATTTAATAAAATATAATATGTCTGGGCACGGTGGCTCATGCCTGTAATCCCAGCACTTTGGGGGCCAAGGTCGGTGGATCACCTGAGGTTAGGAGTTTGAAACCAGACAGGCAAACATAGTGAAATCCCGTCTCTACTAAAAACACAAAAAAATTAGCAGGGCATAATAGCAGGCACCGATAACCCCAGCTACTCAGGAGGCTGATATAGGAGAATTGCTTGAACCCAGGAGGCAGAGGTTGCAGTGAACTGAGATTGCGCCACTGCACTCCAGCTTGGGTGACAAGAGCGAAACTCCAACTCAAAAATAATAAACAAATAAAAATAAATAAAATATAATACATAATGTTTAGTCTTCTAACTGATGTGTAGTAAAGACTCTATAAATGAAAATAATCTTATATGTACAATCTTAATTCAGTAACCCTGTTGGAGTAATAATAAAAGTATGTTAGCATAATTGACCTTCACTACAACATTGTATATATGTATGTATTCGGAAGTCACAGTTCTTGTTTTGAAAGACAGTACATAATAAACTTGATATACATGAACGCCAGTCAAAATGCGTATTATAGCATACAAAGACCAACATACTCGAATCTACTTTTACCATTCTCTGTCACCTTCTTTATGCTCTAGTAATAGTAGGTGTATTTCTATTATTTGCACCCTCTACATTGTTTTCCACCCCAGGATTTATTCACTTGATATTTTCTATGGGACACTTTCTCCCCAGAGATCCGCATGGCTAAATTTTTCTCTTCACTCAGGTCTCACCTAAAATTCCAAGACCTCAGGGCATTCCTTAACAGTCTATCTATGTTACTGGCCTCACCCCTCCCACCATAACCACCATCATATCACTCTATTTTATCTTGTAGCACTCACTACAAACAGATTTATTGCATTTTGATTGTTTACTGTATTTCATTTAAGTAGATTTTAATCTCCATGTAAACAGGGTCCATGTTTCACCTTTTCACCAAACTATCCCCGGAATCTTTATCTCTGACTCTCTCTCTCTGCCATCAAATATACATATATATATATATACGTATATATATATATATATACGTATATATACATATATATATATACGTGTATATACATATGTATATATACGTATATATATACACGTATATATACACATCATTCATGCCCAGTCCTTTGAAAATTTCTCACTAAACACACAATTAAGTAATTTGTAGCATAATATCTTAAATTTGGATTCTAAGAAGGCTAATCTTGTATAATACTTTGGGAGGACTTATTAACAAACTTTAAAAAAATGTCTAAAACTAAACACAATATGTGCCTTTTAATCAAGCATAAGCCACATTGTAGAATGCTGAATAGAAATCAACATTATATTTTTTGACAGAAAGAACTACATAGTCTTGTTTCTATCAAACATTAGTTGGTGGAAAAATAGCTTCTTATTCTATAAACAGTGACACATAAAAATGATCAAATTTTCAGGTACAATTAATGCTTTAATTTTTAAAAGTCATTCCTAAATTATCTTACTTGACATGAACCTATTTATATTTATTTGCAGAAGAGTGAGTAGATATGTTAGTATAGGTACATACTACATGTTACAATATCATACATAGTTCTAATACAGATTAAAATATTTACAATTTCTATTTAAAAATTCACTATAAAATTAAGTTATAAACAGCAGGTGGAATGATATAATCTGAGACGTTACAGATATACAAACTATTTGTCCCATCCTTCATGTTTAGCTATTGCAAGTAATCCTACTCTGAAAAACAAGTATATTTTAAAATTCTGTTTCTTCATCAGTTTTCCTTGAGAAATAGAAATATTCAAATAGAAATTATTTGGGCATGTTGCCACAAGTTGTTTACTAATACTGCAACCTTATATTTTAAAGACTATTCTAGCATGGTTAGTGAATTTTTGTAAGGTAAATTTCATTTTCATCATTGGTGTAACTTACAATATTAAAAGGTCTCCTATTGAACAAATTTACAATTTTAGTCTAGAAATGGTTTTACCTTACATCCAATAAAACTCAGTAGACTTATGGAAGTGTAAAGGTAGAAGGCATGTTAGAAACCTATTTTCACTATGAAGTATATTAAATGATGTGAGACAAAAACTTGGTGGTACTAGTAGAGATAAATCATAAAATTATTTCCCCCACAATAGTATTTTATACTTATTTAATCAATATTAAACATAGCACTGTTATTTTGAAAGAAAATAATGGAATTTAAGTTAAGGAAATAATTCAAAAGATAGAAATAGATACCCAAAGATGGTCACCATTGCATTTTTATAATAGTGAATATGTGAAATTATCTTTAGAATGGTACAACATTAAGGAAAAATTTTAGTAAATTATAGTATCTTTACTTGACTATTATGATTATGCAATAATAAAAATGTTAATAATAACATGTTGAAAATATAATAAATGTTTAATAAGATGTTACTTTTACCATGACATGAATATATGTACGGGTAGAACACACAAATATAATGGCTGATGTTTTAGGATATGGAGATTATAATAATTTGCTGCCTATTATTTTGTAATGCCCTGTATTTTTTATTCTGTTATTTGTGGCTACATTTTTTTTTTAGACAAACATGGAGGAAGGGATGCTTGGATGTTCTTCCAATCGCATAACTAGTGTAAATTTGAGGACGGTAAATGCTGGCTGAAACACAAGTAGTATTACAAAAAAGATATAACTATTTCTGATTACCTTTGCTTTTCTGGAGAGTATAGATGTTAAAACACACAAGATTCAATGTATCAGTTTCAATGTCAAAGGCAGAAAAATTTATTTTGATAGTTCATAGTTGATGACATTTTGATGAAATTGCCCATCCCCTCTTCCAACATCACCACGATTTTTTCATCTAAGTGGTCATTTTGGTCAGACCCTGGGAGGTAGAGGGAAGTCAACTCTTAGACTTTCATCTTTTCCAGAAATCTCACTCATGTTTGAAAATGTTAAAATTTATATAATTTTATTCCCTAATATTTCCTACTGCTCCTATTTGTACATTATCTTAAGTTCTGGTGTAACTTCCTACCTCACTGTTATATTTGCACACATTTTTTTTTCAGACAGGTTTTCACTCTCATGCTTAGGCTGGCATGCAGTGGCACACTCTTGGCCCACTACAAACTCTGCCTCCTGAGCTCAAGTGATCCTCCTGTCTCAGCCTCTCGAGTAGCTGGGACTATGCATCACACCACCACATTCAGCTAATTTCTGTATTTTTAATAGAAACAGGGTTTTACCTTGTTGGCCAGGCTAGTCTCGAACTCCTGACCTCAAGTGATCCACCTACCTTTATCTCCCAAAGTATTGTGTTTACAAGTGTCAGCCCCCGCACCTAGCCTGCACACATTTTTAAAACATTGCTATGTTCCCGTTGAAATCTGAATTTATTGTAATATTAATGAGTAAGTTGAATATATTAATCAAGCACCTATTATATGATAATAGCTGGTAATACAACTGTGAGTAAGACCCAAGTGAGTGCTTAGCCTAATCTGTTCATGTAACTGAGGAGATATGCCCAAATGCAACCAACTTTAATATAAGGGGAAGAAAATCTACATGTGAAATAAACAAATTATTATGGGAGCACATGAAAAAATAGCATAGGTGATATCTGAGCTGTGTCTTAAATTATACGTAGGATTTTTATAGGCAGAGAAACCAGGGTAATTAAAGATAAAGTAGTCCAAACTCAGACCAAAAGTTAGTACAGGTGGGAAATGACATGAGAAATTAATATCAAATACAATTTGGAGCAGTAGAAAATATTAGGAAATATCATGTCAATTGGAAAGTTTTCAAACATAAGTGAGACTTCTGGGAAATATGAAGTTGTAAGAGCTTGCTCCCACCCGCTTCCCAGGAACTGACCAAAATTACCACTTAGATGAAAAAGTGGTGGTGGTGTTGGAGGATAAGGATGAGCAATTTCATCATCAATGAAAAAGACTGAGAGTTGTGTTTTAGTTTGTTATATGTTTGTTCAATTTTACCAACATTTTAAGTCATCACAAACTGAGGATGCAATCTTGTTACTCAGGTGGGTTCCTTCACAATGAGACAGACCAGGAGACAAGAAGACACTCCTCCAACTCACAAGCTCAAAAGTGGCTGAAGAGATAAAGCAGAGCCAGATTCTATACTTCAAACACATATCAGGTAGAATCAATCATCAGATGTGAAAAGATGGGCCCAATACAACACATAAAATGAGTGGGAATGGGAGGGAAGAAAGAGCAGGAGGAAGGAATGATAGCTAAAATATTACATAATTGAAAGTGCCAATATTAAAAATCTATCCCCTGCGCTCATCATACCCAGTTCGTTGTTTATATTATAAGATAAATGTTCATCAGCCTGCAAGGGAAAAGTGAGAGATTAACATATAATTACATACACAGAGGAAATTAAAATTAAGAATGCAATTATGCTAATTAAACTGAAAATTTGGGTAGTTTTTAGGAAAATATAAATGAGAAAAAATGAGAAAATTTGGAATACGAAAGTGCCATTTCAGAGTTCATCCATATCAAAAAATGTATGAGGTTCTTCCAGTTAAAAAAAAATCAGTGCAAAAAAATGTAATGTGAGAAAAGTTGTCTTTATTTTTACAAAACTACTGTAATGACAGCAGTATGGCACTGTTGCCAGAACATATATATTCATAGAATGGAATAAAAATTCTTGAGACAAACCCCATTATATATAATTATCTAGTTGCAGCTAGCATTTAAAATCAGTTAGGAAAGAAAGATTATTAAATAAATGATGCCGTTGCAGCTATCTAATGATTTGGACAAAAATAAACATATATTTGTCTCATGCAAAAATAAATTCTTGTTTATTTTAACCACAGAAACACCAGAATTTTCAGTTGTGTATGTTATAATATTTGAATGAAGAAGGACTTCCTAAGCCTGACAACAAAAGTAAAAATGTTAAGGGTATAGATGAATAGAAGTTATCATATAACAAACTTAAAAAATAAACCACTTCTCAGTTGGAGTAAGATGGCTATATAGACTCTCTACCAATTTGTGTACATGCAGGAACACCAAATTTAACAAGTATCTACACAAAATAAGCCCCTTCAAAAGAAACAAAAAATCAAGTGAGTGATCACAATAACTGATTTTAACTTCATATAACTGAAAAAGGCGCCAAAGAGGTTAGGAAAGGCAGTTTTTAATTGCCGATGCCATTTCCCCTCCCCATCTTGCAATATCAACCATGGCATGGAGTATCTGTGTACTTGCAAGAGGGAGAGCATAGTGACTGTGGATCTTTATATTGGAAATCAGTGCTGCCCTGTTTACTGTGGAAAGCAACACCAAACAGAACTCAGCTGACACCCTCAGCAAGAACATTTAGACCAACCCTAGCCAGAGGGGAATCATCCATTTTAGGGGTTAGAGCCTGAATACTAGCAAATCTCACAACCCTGGGCTAAAGTGATCTGAAGTCCTAAACAAAATGGAAAGCAGTCTAGGCCACAAAGATGGCAATTTCTAGTGCTTTGTAGAGTCTGAGCCAGTGGACTGGGGAGCACAACCTAGTGAAGCACCAGCTGGATCTGCCAAGGGAGTGCTTGCACTACCCTTCTCCCAAACCCAGGCAGCACCGTTCACAGCTGTGAAAGATACTCCTTCCTTCCACTTGAGGGGAAGAAACGGAAGAGAAAAGAGGACTTTGTTTTGCATCTTGGACACCAGCTCACCCACAATAGGATAGAGCATTAGGCAGAGCCCTCAGGCTCCCATTCCAGGACCTAGCTCTGGGTGACATTTCTAGATATTCCTGGACCAAAAAGAAACCCACTGCCTTGAAAGGAAAGATCCAGTCCTGGCAGAATTCATAACCTGCTGACTATGGAGTGGGGGACTCTGAATAATCAGCAATAGTAGTCTGGCAATCTACAGCTTGGGCCTTGATTGAAACTCAGAGATGTGCTGGCTTCAGGTATAATGCAGCATATTTCCACATGTGGTGGCTATAGGGAGAGACTCCCTCTGTTTGAGAAAATCAGAGGGAAGAGGAAAGGTAACTTTGTCTTGCAGCTTAGGTATCAACTGTAGCACAACTACTGTGGGGTAGAATCCCAAGAAGGTGCTTGGGTTCCCCAATTACAGGTATTGACTCTCAACCATTTCTGGACTTTCCCTGGAACACAGGGGAGACCACTGTCCTGAAGGATGAGTCCCAGGCCTGGCAGTATTCACTACAAGCTGACTGAAAAGCCCTTGGGCCTTGAGTAAACATCAGGGATAACCTGGTACTATTCCTTTTGACCTGTGGTGGTGGCTACGAGAGTGGGAAGGGAAGGTGGCCAGCTCACCCACAGTAGAAAAGAGCACCAGGTAGATTCCTGAAGTATCCAATTCCAGGCTCTGGCTTCTAGGCAGCATCTCAGGATGTGTTCAGGGGTGGGAGAACTCATGGTCCTGAAAGGAATGACACAAGCCTGGCTGACTTCACCATCTGCTGATTATGTAGACCCAGTGCCTTCAGTGAACATAGGCAGTAGCCAGGTAGTGGTTACAGGAGGCTTTTGATGAGTCCCAGTGCCATGCCGGCTTCAAGTCTGACTCAGTAAAGTCTCAATTGTGGTGACCGCAGAGTGGCTTGGGTCACCCCTCCCCTAGCTCCAGGAAGAGAGAAGCTCAGCAGAGAGAGAGAGACTTCATTTTTTAGGAGAAAGTAAAGAAAGAGAACAAGAATCTCTGCCTGGTAATCCAGATAATTCTTCCAGGTCTTATCCAAAACCATGAAGCCAGGACCTGTGTGTGTCTGCAGGAGCCACAGCGTTACTGGGCTTTGGGTGCTACCTAATGCAGACAGGGCCATAGCGACCAAAACTTTTTTTTTCTCCTTGAGACAAGGTCTTGCTCTGTTGCCTAGGCTGGAGTCCAGTGGTACAATCACAGCTCACTGCACCCTCAACCTCTCAGGTTAAAGTAACTCCTGCCTCAGCTTCCTGAGTAGCTGGATTACCTGCACTCAAAAGAAGACAGGACTATAGAAAGATGTCACCAAGCTGGGATAATTATTTTTTTCTTTTTGGAGAGATGAGGTCTCACTATGTTGTCAAGGCTCATCTCAAACTCTTGGGCTTAAACAAACCACTGCCCCCAGCCTCTCAAATTGCTGAGATTGCATGTGTGAGCACCACTGCACTCGAACTGACTAAAAACTTAGATGACAACACCCAAGTCCCTTTGAATACCTGGAAACCCTTCCCAAGAGGGATTGGTACAAAGAAGTCCTGTCTGTGTAGACTACAATAAATACTTAAATGTCCATACACTGACAAAGACTGAAAAGCATCAAGACCATCCAGGAAAACAGGACCTCACCAAATGAATTAAAGAAGGCACCAAGGACAAATTCTGGGGAAACATATACATGATCTTTCTGAAACAGAATGCAAAATAACAGTTTCGAGAAAACTTTAAAAAATGTATAAAATAACACAGAAGTAATTAAGCATCCTATCAGATAAATTTAACAAAGGAATTGAAATAAATAAAAAGAATCAGAAATTCTGGAGCTGAAATATGCAAGTGAACTACTGAATAATGCATCACAGTTTTTTAATAGCAGAAATGATCAAGCAATAAATAGAATTAAAGAGCTTAAAGACAGCTGTATTGGTCCATTCTCACACCACTATTAGAAAACTACTTGAGACTGGGTAATTTATAAAGAAAAGAGGTTTAATTCACTCACAGTCCATAATGGTGTACAGGAGGCATGGCTGGAGGGCCATCAGGAAACTTGCAATCATGGCATCAGTGTGAAGTTGAACAAGCACATCTTCATGTATGGCAGAAGAAAGAGAGTGTGAAAAGGGAAGTGCCACACATTTCTAAACCACCAGATGGCATGATAACTCATTTGCCATCACCAGAAAAACAACGGGAAAATCCGCCCCCATTATCCAATCACCTCTCAACAGGTCCTTCTTCAAAATTGGAAATTACAATTCAACATATGATATAGGTAGGGACACAGAGCCAACCAACATTGATAAAGTTTGGCTGTTCCTCCACTCAAAATTTCATTGTGCATTGTAATCCCCATATTCCCTACATGTCAAAGGAGAAACCAGGTGGAGTTAATTGAATCATGGTGGTGGTTTCCCCCATGCTGTTCTCATAATAGTGAATGAGTTCTCATGAAATCTGATGGTTTCATAAGGGGTTCTCCTCTCTTTGCTTGGCACTTCTTCCTGCCATTTGTGAAGAAGATGCCTTGCTTCCCCTTCACCTTCTGCCATGATAGTAAGTTTCCTGAGGCCTGCCCAGCCATGCTGAACTGTGAGTCAATTAAATATCTATCCTTTATAAATTATCCAGTCTCAGGAAGTTCTTCATAGCAGTATGAAAATGGATTAATACACACATCTTCCACCCATGGTCCCTTCTAAATCTCATGTCCTTCTCAAATTTCAAAACACAATCATACCTACCCAACAGACACCCAAAGTACTTAATTATTTCAAAAGTACTTTTAAACTCAAAAGTCCAAGTTTAAAGTCTCATCTGAGCCAAGGCAACTTCCTTCTGTCTATGAGCTTGTAAAATAAAAAACAGTTTAGTTAATTCCAAAGGGAGTACAGGCATTGGGTAAATAATCCCATTCCAAATGGGAGAAATTGTCCAAAACAAAAGAGCTACAGGCCCCATGCAAGGCCAAAACCCAGCAAGGCAGTCACTAAATCTTAAAGCTCCAAAGTAATTTTCTTTTACCATGTGTCTCGCCTCCAGGGCACGCTGATCAAAGTGTTGGGATCCCAATGCCTTGCACAGCTCTGCCCTTATGGCTTTGCAGGGTACAGCCCCGACAGCTACTTTCACGGGCTGCTGTGGGTGCCTGCATCTTTTCCAGACACACAGTACAAGCTGTTGGATTTACCATTCTGGGGTCTGGATGACAGTGGCCCCCTTCTCACAGCTCCACTAGGAAGTGCCCTGGTGGAGACTCTGTGCAGGGCTCCAACCCCACATTTTCTCTTTGCATTTCCCTGGTAGAGATTCTCCATGAGGGCTCTGCCCTGCAGCAGACTTCTGTGTAGACATCCAGGCATTTCTATACATACTCTAAAATCTAGGCAGAGCCTCCCAAACATCAACTATTGCCTTCTGCACACCCACAGTCACAACACAACATGGAAACCACCAAAGCTTGGGGCTTGCATTCTCTGAACCAATGGCCTGAGCTGTACCTTCGCCCCTTTTAGCCATGACTGAAGCTGGAGTGACTGGGACACAGGGCAGTAAATCCCAAGGCTGCACAGCTGCACAAAGCATCAGGACCGTGGGCCTGGCTCACAAAACCATTTCTTCCTTCTAGGCCTCCAGGCCTGTGATGGGAGGGACTGCCACACAGGTCTCTGAAATGGCTTGGAGGCACTATCCCCATTATCTTGGCTACTGACATTCAGCTCTTCATTGCTTTTGCAAATTTCTGTAGCCTTGAATTTCTCCCTAGAAAAATACTTTTTTTTTCTACTGCATCATCAAACTGCAAATTTTTAAAACTTTTATGCCCTTCTTCAGTTTGAAATATAAGTTATAGCTTCAGGAGATTTCTTTTTTATACAAATGTGTATAGGTTTTTAGAAGCAGCAAGGAAAGTCTTGAATGCTTTGCTGCTGATGAATTTCTTGCACTAGATACCCTAAATCATCTCTCTCAAGTTCAAAGTTCCACAGATCCCTAGAGCAAGGGCATGATGACACCAGTTTCTTTGCTAAAGCATAGCAAAAGTGACTTTTACTCCAGTTCCCATAAGTTCCTCATCTCTATCTGAGATCACCTCAGTCTGGACTTCACTGTCCATATCACTATCAGCATTTTGGTCACAACCACTCAATAAGTCTCTAGCAAGTTCCAAACTTCCCCTTATATTTCTGTGTTCTTCTGAGCCCTGCAAACTGTTGCAACCTGTGCCTGTTGCCCAGTTCCAAAGTTGCTTCCAAATTTTCAGGTATCTTTACAGCAGTGCCCCATTTTACTGGTATCAATTTGCTGTATTATTAGTCCATTTTCATGCTGCTGACAAAGATATACCTGATACTGGGTAATTTATAAAGAAAAGAGGCCTAATTGACTCACAGTTGCCCAGGCTGTACAGGAGGCATGGCTGAGGAGGCCTCAGAAAACTTACAATCACAGCAGAAGGGTAAAGGGGAAGCAAGTACGTCTTCATATGGCATCTGGAGAGAGAGAAGGTGATGAGGAAACTGGCACACACTTCTAAACCATAAGACCTTATCAGAAGTCATTCATTATCATGAGAAAAGCTAGGGGAAAATTTGTCCCTGTCATCAAATCACCTCCCACTGGGTATGTCCCCCAACATTAAGAATTACAATTCGCCATGAGATTTGGGTGGGGACACAAAGTCAAACCATATCAACAACCTATTTCAAAATACATAGTAAGAGTAGACAAAAGAAAAAAATGCAATTAAGCATACCTACCTACAGAATCTAGAAAATAGCCTCAATAGAGCAAAACTAAGAGTTATGAGCCTTTAAGAGGAAGGAGAGAGAGAGATGCAGTTAGAAAGTTTATTCAAAGGGATAATAACAAAAACATTCCCAATCTTATAGAAAGATATCAATATTCAAGTACAACAAGGTTATAGAATACCAAGTATATTAAATCCAAGGAAGAGTACCTTACGACATTTAAAAATTAAATTCCCAAAAGTCAAGGATAAAGAAGGATTTCTAAAAACTACATGAGAAAATGAACAAATAATATACAATGGAGCTCAAATACATCTGGCAGCAGACTCTCCAGTGGACACCTTATAGGCCAAAAGGGAGTTCAATGACATATTTAAAGAGAATTCAATGACATATCAAAGTGGTGGGATCCCAATGCCTTGCACAGCTCTGCCCGTATGGCTTTGCAGGGTGGAAAAGGAGGCGAGCATGGTGGCTCATGCCTGTAATCCCAGCACTTTGGGAGGCCAGGGCATGTGGATCTCCTAAGGTCAGGAGTTCAAGACCAGCTGGGCCAACATAGTGAAACCCCATCTCTACTAAAAATATAAAAAACTAGCAGGATGTGGTGGCATGTGCCTATAATCTCAGCTACTGTGTATGCTGAGGCAGGAGAATCAATTGAACCCAAGAGGTGGAGGTTGAAGTGAGCTGAGATCATGCCAATGCACTCCAGCCTTGGCAACAAGAGTGAAACTCTATCTCAAGGTAAATAAATAAATGAATAAAGTGCTGAAAGGAGAAAACTTTAATTCTAGAATAGTTTATTGCATGCAATTATCCTTCAAACATGAAGGAGAAATCAAGGCTATTCCAGACAAATAGAGGCTGAGGACTTTTATCAGCACCAGATCAGTACTATAAGAAATACTAACAGAAATTCTTCAATCTGAAAGAAAAAAAATGATGTGCTAATGAGTGATAAGAAATTATCTGCAGGCATAAAACTTACTAGAAATACATATATAAAGCATTGTAATTGTGCTTATTAAATTACTTATATATTGAATAAAAGTACCCAAAGATAAACTGAACAAAAATAAAAACTACAACACTTTGCAAGAAACAGACAGTACAAAAATACAAGTATAGAAAACAAAATGTTAAAAATTGGGGGATGATGTTAAAATGCAAAATTTTTATTAATTTTGTTTTTTCCAATTGGTTAGTTTCTTTATGCAAATAATGTTAACTTGTCAGCAGTTCAAAATAATTAGTTAAAGTTTATTGTTTGCAAGCTTCCTGGTAACCTCAAATCAAACAAAATACAAGGATTACATGAAAAATAAAAGGAAGATAATCATATCAGCATAGAAAATTACCTTCACTCGAAAGAAGACAGAAAGGAAGGAGAGTAGGAAGAGAATATCACAAAATAATCAGAAAACAAGTAACAAAATTGCAAGAGTAAGTTTGAACTTATCAACAATTACATTGAATGTAAGTGGGCTAAATTCTCTAAGCAAAAGACACAGAGTAGCAGAATGGATTGAAAAAACAAGATCCAATGATCTGCCTTCAGGAAACACACTTCCTCAATTAAAAAAAAAGACACACACAGAATGAAAAGCAAGGCATAAAAATGTTCCATACAAATGGAAACCAAAAAGCAGCAGAAGTATCAATACTTAGACCAAGTATATTTCCAGACAAAAACCAATAAAAAGGACAAAAAACATCATTATATAATGATAAAGGTGTCATAATTTTAGCAAAGGGCTATAACATCTGTAAATATAAATGTACCCAGCACTGGAGCACACAGATATAAAGCAAATATTATTGGAGCTAAATAGAGAGATAGACCCCTAGACAATATAGCTGAAGACTTAAACATCTCAATTTCAGCATTGGACAGATAAACCAGACAGAAAAGCAACAAAGAAACAATTGACTTGATCTGCAAGATAAACCAAATGGACCTAATAAATATTTACATAAGATTTAATACAATGGCTGCAAAATATATATTCTTCTCCTCAGTATATGGATCATTCTCAAGGGTAGACTGTATTGTAGGGTACAAAACAAGACTTTAAAAAATCAAAAAATTGAAATAATATTAAATATTTTCTCTAAACTCAATGGAATAAAAATATAAATTAATAATGAGAAGAATTTTGAAAACTATAGAAACACATGAAAGTAAAACAAAATGTTCCCGAATGTCCAATTGGTCAATTAAGAAGTTAAGAAGAAATTTTTTAAATTTGTGAAACAAGTGATGTTGGAAAAACAACATACATCCCCACGTCAAGGGAGCAACAATAACAATAACAGAAAAGCCTGACTTTCCTCAGAGAAGCAAATCTACGGAGACCAAGCAAAAGCAGTACTAAGAGAGACATTTGTAGCTACAATCACCTATTTAAAAAGTTAAAAAACTTCAAATAAACAACCTAGTGATGCATCTTAAAAAACTTCAAAAGCAAGAATAAACCAAACCAAAATTAGTAGCAGGAAAGATATAATAAAGATCAGAGCAGAAACAAATTATTTTGAAATTTAAAAAAAAAATCAAAAATCAACATATTGAAAATCCAGTTTTTTGAAAAGGTAAACATAATCATGAACTTTAATCCAGCGTTTTGAAAAGGTAAACAGAATCATGAACAGCAACAGCAAAAAAGACAAGACCCAAATAAATAAAATCAGAGGTGAAACAGGACACATTACAAGTGATACTACAGGATTTAAAAGATGATTTAAAGACTACTATGAGCAACTACATGGCAATAAATTGGCAAACATAAACAAAATGGATAACTTCTTAGACACATGCAGCCCACCAAGATTAACCAGGTAGAAACCCAATATCTAAACAGACCAATAACAAGTAATGACATCAAAGCCATTATAAAATGTCTCCCAACAAAAAAAAGTCCATATCCTAACTGCTTCACTGCTGAATTTTACCAAATATTTAAAGAAGAAACAATAGCAATCCTACCCAAACTATTCTGCAAAATATAGGAGGAGGGAACACTTCCAAACAAATCAACAAGAACAGCATTAACAATATTGGGTTCAAAACCAAACAAAGACATATTTAAAAAAACTACAGGCCAATATCACTATCAATTAAGATTGATGTAAAAATCCTCAACAAAATATAGCAAACTAAATTTCAAGAACACATGAAAAATATCATTCATCATGACCACGTGGGATTTATTCCTGGGATGCAAGGATGTTTCAACATATGCAAATCAATCAGTGTAATACATCATATCAGTAGAGTGAAGAATAAAAATGATATGATCATTTCTATTCTGAGAAAGTATTTGATAAAATTCAATATCCATTCATGATAAAAATTATCCAAAAACTGGGTATTGAAAGAGCATACCTCAACATATTAAAAACCATGTATAACAGAATCACAGTTGGCATCACATTCAATGAGTCAAAACTGAAACCCTTTCCCCCAGGGTCTGGAACACAATAAGGAGCTCCACTTTTGACAGTTATTCAACATAATATTGGAGGTCCTAGCTAGAGCAACCTGACAAGTAAAAGAAATGAGAGACATCCAAATTGAAAAGGAAGAAGTCAAATTATCCTTGATTGTGGATATGATCTTATATTTGGAAAAACCAGAAGACTTCATTTAGAAACAATTAGAGCTGGTAAACAAATTCATTACAGTTTCAGGATACTAGATCAACATATAAAAACAAGTACCATTTCTGCACCTACAGTGAACTCAAATTTTGACAAAGATGCCAGGAACATACAGTGGGAAAAATATAGTCTCTTCAATAAATGGTGCTGGGAAAACTTGATATCCATATACAGAAGAATGAAATTAGACCCCCATCTCTTGCCATATATAAAAATCAATTAAAAATGGATTAAATAGTAAAACCTAATAACACAAACTATAAAGAAAATATAAGGGGTCCAAACTATTCTATAGGGAAAAATATAATGAGTCAAGGAAAAATTTAAAATGGGCAAAATTAAAAATAGGTAAAAAAGGGAATAGATCTCAAAAGAAGACATACAAATTGGCGAACAGTCATGTGAAAATGTGCTCAACATCTGTGGCCATCAGAGAAATGTAAATCAAATTTACAATGAGATATTATCTCACCCTAGTTAAAATGGCTTCTATAAAAAGACAGGCAATGACAAATGCTGGCAAGGATGTGGAGAAAAGGGAACCCTCATACACTGTTGGAGGGAATATAAGTTAGTACAACCACTCTGGAAAATAGTTTGGTGGTTCCTCAAAAAACAAACAAACAAAAGAAATGGAGGTACCATATGATCCATCAAACCGACTGGTATATGTCCCAAAGAAAGAAAAACAGTATAGCAAGAAGCTATCTGCACTCCCGTGTTTGTTGCAGCACAGTTTCAATAGCCAAGATTAGGAAGCAACCTAAGTGTCCATCAATAGATGAATGGATGGTGTAAATGTGGTACTGTTATGCAATGGAGTACCATTCAGCCATCAAAAAGAATGAGATCCTGTCATTTCCATGAATATGGATGGAACTGGATGTCATCATGTTAAGGGAAATATGCCAGGCACAGAAAGATAAGTATTGCATGTTCTCACTTATTTGTGGGACCTAAAATTCAAAACAATTGACTAATGGAGAAAGAGAATACAAGGCTGGTTATCAGAGGCTGGAAAGTGTAGTAAGTGGATTGGAGGGAAATGGGAATGCTTAATGGGTACAAAATACTATTTACAAAAAATGAATAAGAACTAGTATTTGATAGGACAACAGGTGACTTCAGTCAATAACAATTTTATTACGGATTTTAAAAATAACTAAAAAAATGCTATTGGATTATTTGTAACACAAAGGATACTGGAGAGATGACTCCATTTACCCTGATGTGATCAGTACATATTGTATGCCTGTATCAAAATACCTCATGTACTACTACATAAGTATATATGCCTACGTTGTTTCCACAAAGATTAAAAATAAAAACAAATTACAAAACTTCTATCTACCTAAAAAAAAAAGAGAACAAAATTTAAAGACAAACAACTAGACTCATGTATATAACCTATGACAGTTTACAGATAAATTATTTTAATGCATGCAGAAAGCCTACAAAGCAATGAAAAACTGGGGAAGAAACAGGAACATTTCAGACAAAAATGCAAATTGCCACTAAACATGAAAAAAGTTTCACTTTACTATCAACAAATTTAAATTAAAACAATAAGAGGTCTTTTAAAAATCTATTGCACTTTCAAACCATTTAAATATTGATCAAATAATATATATTGTCAAGTGTGGCAAAAAGCAGAAATTCATTGTTGGTGGGAGACCAAATTGGTAAAAATTTTAGGGAGAGCAATATATCTTAATCTACATTTATTATATCATCTTAAATCAATAGTTGTACATGCTAACCCAGGAGGGTATTTATTTTATTGCAATTTATAAAAATATAGAAAATAAACTCCTTCAATGGCAGTAGGCTTCATAAATTGTAGCATGACTTTAAAATTAAAAAAAAATCTATATATTCAAAATGTTTCTGTAGCTCTTCATCTTCAACATAGAAATATTTCCACACTAGAGATAGCTATATATACACAAATACATAAGAGAATGTGACAAGATGTTAACAGTGTTTATCTCTTTTATGGACTGACTTTTTATTTTTTTTTTTTTTTTTTTTTTTTTTTTTTTTTTTTTTTTTTTTTTTTTTTTTTTTTTTTTTTTTTTTTTTTTTTTTTTTTTTTTTTTTTTTTTATTGTTTTTTTGGTTTTGGGGTACTTGTGAAGAACATGCAAAATTGTTGCATAGGAACACACGTGGCAGTGTGATTTGCTGCCTTCCTCCCCATCACCTACATCTGGCATTTCTGACTGACTTTTTAAAACAATGATGACATATTACTTTCATCAGAAATAAAACTATTTTTATTTCAAAATATAATTTATGTTTTTCATACCAATTGATCTTTAATAATACTGTTGAACCATGTAGCAATGTTCAAGGTTATTTCATACAGAAGTCATTTTTGCTTCATAGTTGTTCTATAAGTTGACTCTGGCAGGAACGATAATTAGTCTCATTTTACAGAAGAAATCATTTCCCAGAGAAATTATTCCATTTGGGTTTTATGTGAACCACACTGTGACAAGAGAAAAGATAGGTAAATATATGACATTATGGTTGAATTTTCTTCTTTGAAGCTTGAGATGAGATGTTAGGGATGTTTAGCAAATAGCACAGTGTTCTATGAAGTAATCAGGGTATATCACTCTGGCAGAATTCAACTCACATTTGACCAAGGCACTCTTTTATTCTAATATTAAACTTGTGTTTATTTAAAGTAAAATCTGACATCAAGGTTTGAATAAGTTTCCATGAATTCATCCAAATATTAGTTGAAAGCGACACTCTAACACAAATAGGCAGTTTCTCCATCATCTTGGTATATTAACTACTCAGTAAATATGCATAATTTACATTTCTAAAGCTTAATAAATTTAGTTAAAACCAGAATGATTTGAGGTAAATGTAATTTCCATCTCTATTGTTAGTTCCATGTCAGGTCATATATTAATTCAGCAAAATGGTCAGTGAGCAGAAAATTTCTCATCCAGACTGTCTAAAATATGCTATTTATATTAATGACTTAATAACATTTAAATAAGTCTTCTCATGCCCCAGATGAAAGTCAAGTTCCATTTTTAAAAGATTAAAAAATTCAATAGTAGCAGAGAAAATAAATAGGAAATTGAAAATATACCCAAGTTAAACGAATATAAAATTTACTTTAATCTGAAATGTAAAAGAAAGCCACACCACAGCTAAATCACACTAGAACACAAAAGCAAATGAGTGATCAGAATAAAATCTCACATTGATATGTGTCTAATTTCTTCTTTACTATCTACAACCTACTTTAATAGGTATTTTACATTTTAAAATTATGTAAAATATTCAATATAGTATATTTCAAGGTAAGCTTTTACTATTTTTGTAGAAAAAAATGATAGAACTATCTCTCTTATGTATATATTATGTACTTTCCCTTTATTTTTTTGTCTCAAAGAAAAACTAATGCTGCAAAAGATCACAGGAGTTTAAAGACTAGATTTAGGGATACATAGCGAGACTGTGGGAAACATTGTTAACTGTTTCAACAAGGGCATCATAACTTAGGACCTTGGACTGCCTACAAGTGTGTAATATTTACAGAACTGTCTCCCATAACATTATCAATTATTTATTACTCGTGAAGAAATATTAACATTTTTCCTGTGGATTTAAAAGGTGTTATTAGAGATTTCCTCATATTAATTTGTAACAAATAATTGCAGATATATTTGGCAAACTAGAACAAAGATAAAACTTGCCAATACCACTACCATTGCCATTACAACTCCCTAGTGAAACCAGGTAACAGATTCTGGGGTGGAAACAATCTATATTCAATACACTGGGAATAGAAGATTCAGTGTCAATTAATCTAATGCACTATCACATATGGTTTGAAAAATTCAATATTAGATATAAAAATAAATTTAGAAATCTTAACTTCAAGACTGATAACATCTAAAATTATCTCTTTAATAGCATACTATGATAAAACTCACAATATAAAGTTCCCTATCTTTTGCTGTAAATGAATGTTGAATTTTCCATTTCATTTTTATCTAACAATTTATTTCAGAACAATAAATATGGAACGTCTAACACATTGTAGAAGCTAATTTAGATATTGGAAATGCATCTGGAAGAAAAAAATTTCCTAATCTTTTATAATTTAATCCAGCTGTGAAGACAAACCTACCCTAATATAATAATACAAAAAATACACTTAGTGACAGCATAATATAAAAGGTGATTTGATAACATTGAAGATACTGTAGATGCGAAAATAAGAAAGGCTTCAGAGATGACATGATATTGGGTTTATGTCTTGAAACTTGAAGAGTTTTTTAGGTAGTCAAGAAGATGGAAACCTAATCCAGGAAGAACTCATTTTGTTAAGTTATATTTATTGATTTATTTTTTGAGACAGGGTTTCATTGTGGTCACCCAGGCTGAAGTGCAATGACACCCCCTCGAATCACTGCACATCTGCCTCTGGGTTTAAGCTATTCTCCTGTCTCAGCCTCCTGAGTAGCTGGGACTACAGGTATGTCACTGCACCCAGCTAATTTTTATACATTTTCTTTTTTTTGTAGAGACGGGGTTTCACCACATGACCCAGGATGGTCTCCAACTCCTGGGCTGTAGTGATCAATCCACTTTGGCCTCTCAAAGTGCTGGGATTACAGGTGGAGCCACCGCGCTCCCAGCCAGTGAAGTTATATTTAATTGGCTTTTAATGAGGTTGAATATTTCTATAAATTTATGATTTCATTTAATCTACCTGTTTTACAAATATATTTGAGACATTTATTTACATAAAATACTTTTTAAGTACACACCATGTGTTAGGAGCTAAAGTAGTAAATAAGACAAAGACCTGGACCTCAAAGAAGGTAAGTTGAGATATTTGAAGAAAGCTGAAGAAAAGTTGTTTTATTGATTTGTAGGAACCCAGCACATATTAAGGAAAGTATTCCTTTGTCATACCATGAGAAAAATTTTCCCCAGTTTTCTCTTGGGGGATAATGTTTTTAAATCATCTTTTCTTTTCTTATCTTTCCTCTTTTTAAAAATAATTTTACTTTATGAAATCAAGGTGTTCAAACATTAGACATCAGTGCTATCCTTAACCTTGGTGTTATGTTTATAAAGGCTTCCCCTGCTCCAGATTTATATAAACTTTTATCTATAGTCTATTTTTCCTTTTTCTTTTCATGTTTAAGGCACAAATTTCAAAATGAATAATACATGAATATTAAAAATTAATATCTCACTTATCCCTACTTCACTCCCCACTGCCTAGATGTAAACTTTTATTGCAGCTTGGGGTTCCTCCTTTGACACACACACACACACACACACACACACACACACACACACACACCCCGTTGGCTTTTATTCATACAAAATGGCACCCTGCTAACATTATTTTCATTAGACCATTACAGATCAGAAACCTATGTGAATTAGAAATAAAAACAGTCAGATATACAATGAGCTTATCCTCCTTGTAGCTGTCTATTTCTGTGTTTTAGGACAACAACAGGTGAGCCATATTAAGGACATTTTACTCACTTGCACTTCTGCATCACACAGAGTTTGTACCATGTGTATAGACCTACAGATCCTTCTCTGTGTCAGAAGTACTGACCTGATTAATATTTACCTACCATCTGATTATGGCCTTCAAATCCAGTCGTTTCGAGCTAATAGGCTTCTTAAAATTATTTTGCAGGTGTGAACATACAGGGGCAAAGAGCTAGTCCTATCCTTTACAAGGGATGTACCATGTTTTGGTCAACATTTCTTCCAATCCAAGGTCTCTCAACCCATATAATTCTGGTACATGAGTGTCACTGGTCTCAGACAGAGTGCATATACAAACGTTATTTTTTCTATATTCTTTTGTTAAATTAAATGGAAATTTTCATATTGGGATAGCTGAGTTCATTTGGGTTATTCTAACAAAATACCATAAACTTGTTGGTTTATAAACAACAGAAATTTGTTTCTCACAATTAGGAGGGCTGAAGAGTCCAAGACCAAGATGCCATAAAGTTCAGTGCATGGTGAGGGCCCATGACTAGATCACAAATAGCCATCACCTTGGTGTGTCCTCACAAAGTGGAACAGAAAATGGAGTTCTCTCAGATCCTTTTTATAAAGAAATTAACCTCATTCCAGAGGGCTCTGCTGCCATGGCCTAATCACATCCCAAAGGCCCCATCTCCAAATACAATCACATTGTCGATGAAGTTTCAGCATATTACTTTTGGGGAGAAACAAATATTCAGTCTATAGCATTCCACACCTGAATTCCAAAAATGTATGTCCTTCTTGCATGCAAAATATGTTCATTTCATTTCAGTAGTCCCAAAGTTCTTAACTTGCTCCTGCACCAACTTTAAGGTTTAATGTCAAAATCTCATTTAAATCAGATATAGGTAAAACTCAAGATAACATTCCTCCCAAGGCAAAATTCTGTTCCAGCTGCAAACCTGTGAAATAAAATGAGTTATATGCTTCCAAAAATAAAATAGAGGGGCATAAGATAGCCATTGTCTCCAATGAAAATTGAATAAGATAGCCATTTTTATTCCAAACAAGAGAAATAGGAAATAAGGAAGGAGTGACAGATACTGAGCAAGTCCATAACCCAATGAGGCAAATTCCACTGGACCTTAAGATTTGAAAATAATTATCTTTGGCTTGTTATCCCTCTCTTCAGACCAACTAGTACATAGGTCCCAATTTTCAGACACCCTGTAGGGACAGCCCTGAACTCCCAACTTCAATATCTACTGGGGTAGTGGTTCTGTTGCCATTGCTTTGCTGGGCCTCCAAGGCTCTGAGCTACCCTGTCCCCAAAGCTTTGGTAGCCTCTTCCCACAGCTTGTCTGGATGGCCCCACAGAAGCTGTCTGTCTGAGCCCTTCTCTGACAGCTCTGCAGGAATTTGGTTCGAATTTGGTTCTATACTCGGAAATCTAATTGGAGGCATCTTGCCCTCATGGTTCATGCATTCTGCATGTTGATGGAAATGGCACCATGTGGACATAGCCAAAGCTGGCTGCCTGTGTCCCCTTCGGGGGACGCCACTGCATCCCGCAATGGACAGCAGGCCCCTGGAACAACAGTTGGGGCATCCAAGAAGTGAGAATCCAGAGGGTGTGAAGCAGGCCTATGACGTGAGGCAGCACTGGGCAGCTGGGCAGCACATGTACATCAAGGTCCCACAGGCACCAGCAGCCTCTCCTTTGCATTCATCCATTACTTTAATGAATAGCTCTTGGCTTCTGTTGAGATAACTAACTAATCTCAAACAAATTTAAAAAAATAAAATCTCAGTAATAACAGAAAAAAAATTTCAATGATAATAAATCTCAGCGATAAATGATAATGCATACTAAAATCTCAATAATCAAATCTCAATGAAATAAAAAATAAAATCAAACAGGTATTTTGCCACACTCTTAATGTTTTTTCCTAAACAGGCTTTCTCATTCCTTAAAATATGCATAAGCCAATTTTCCCCCAAATCTTTAATTTCTGCTTCCTTTCTGATTAACAGTTCTGTCTTTAAATTATTTGCATCTCATATTTTACTACAAGCAATATGAAGAAACGGGGCTCCTTCTTCAACACTTTGCTTAAAAATTGCTTTAGCTAAATATCCAATTATATTACTCACAAGTTCAACTGTCCACAAACCTCTAGGATACATACACAGTCTAGGGAAGATTTTTATAAAAAGGATTGTATTTCCCCAGTTCACAATAACATGTTCCTCATTTCCATCTGAACTTTCATCATAATTGCTCTTAATGTTTCATTCATAGTAATGTAGCCTCTTTCTAACATGTACCTTCTAGGATCTACTCATTGCTCAGTTCCAAAGCTGCTTTCACATTTGTAGGTAATACAGCACCACACTCTCGTTACCAATTTTCTGTCTTAGTCTATTTGGACAGCTCTAACAAAAATACTAGACTAGGTGACATATAAAAAATCCCATAAATTTATTTCTCATAGTTATGGAGATTGGAATGTCCAAGATTGAGACATCAGTATACGAACATTAATCCCATTCATGAGAGCTCTTCCTGCATGTGCTAATCACCTTCCAAAGGCAGCACCTCCAAATACCATCAAATTGAAGATTAGGTTTCAACACATGAATTTTGATGGGACACAAATATTCAGGCTATAGTAGGATGAGAGGAATTAACATGTCTCTACAGTACTCAGATTTCAATGCTTAACTGGAAGTTTTCATTTGAATTTTAGAACAGTAATTTATTATGACCAGTATGTATCTTCTCGCTATATTTACCTTTCCAATGTGTCCCCTGACAAAGGTTCATCCTTTGAACTAATTGTTCAGTTTGGAATCAATGTGACTGATTGATTGCAAGTTGTACATTTATGCATGAAACACCTAAAATTATCATTTTAATGATATCAAAATATCTCACTTTTTAATGACTTCAATTTGTTGTTTATATTTTATGAAGACAGAATTAAGGCACCTATAAACCCAATATTATTTTCTCTTTAGGTGTATTTAAATGTGTGTGTAGTTCCATCTTCCTATACAGCTATGATTGATAGCATTATTTCAAAGATTAATCTTTATTTTATTAATTATTCGATATGCTAAATATCCTTACAATTAACAACATATCCAATACTGACCTAAAATGAAATTACATAATCTGACAACAAAAAAACACAGAAGATTTTGTTTTCTTATGTTTACCTACATTTATATTTTGATTTTTCCCAAATATTCTTTCTGGTAATCCTATAACAAAGGGTAGAGCAACTTAATGTAACTTTTAAAAAATCCTTATATTTCACTGTGCTCTATATCTATTATTATGTTCTCATTTTAGGTTTCTTTCATAAGCCATCTTTTTAAAAGTTAGAACCTGTATTTGAAAATAATCATATCAGAAGGTATTCACTATTTCAACATGGTCACTTGTTTCCTTTTATTCTGAAATCTTTGGAAAGCACACTGTTCACTGATATAATTTAATGTTGATGATTTTTGTAATCAAATAACTTTAGGTACTGTTATGTCCTAAACTGTATCCCAGCACCCAAAATGCCAATGTCAAACCCCTATCCCACAATGTGGCCATGATTGGAGGCAGAGTTTTTAAGAAGGTCATTAAGATTAAACAAGATTATTGGAATAGGTCCTAAATCCAATAGCACTGGAGGAAGAGACAACAGAACACTCTGTCCAAGCACACAGCTGGAAGGCATCTTAAAAGCAGAAAGATAATGTTAACCCTAATAAAATGTACTGACACATGGCTCTTGGATGTAAAGTCCCCAGAACTTGAGAAAGTAAATTTCTATAATTTAAGCCATCTAATCTGTGATATCCTGTTACCCCACTCCAGGCTGACTATTATAAGTACTGACTAGCAATCTCCTGGGCATTTTGTACAAACCAGACTTTTAAAATATTTCTTGCAGAGCATGTGTTCTATGTATACAAGTTATTTATTACACACCAAAATTTGTAAATTACTGTACAAGATTATATTTTTATACTACATGGGTTTATGCAGCATAATATAACTAAATCTTATGTTACCAGTTCAAATGTATAAAACCAAAGGATATGATTTATATAGCTTTTGATAGAGAATAATCACTCTCTTCCTTCAGAAGGAATTTGGTATTAAAAATAAAATAATATTCCACTAAGCATTTACCCTAAAACAAAAAATAAAAATGAGATATTTTGACAAATTTTTGGATAAACTAAATATCTTTTTTTGATTCTAATCTGCAGATGCTTTAATTTCTGATTGTTAGTAGCTCAAACCAGATTGTCTGTCTGAATTAGTACTTCATCAACGTACTATAATAGTGTGGTGATCTTGGCAATTTACTCAAATTCTCTTTCTTCATTTTCCTCATCTGCAAAATTAGGATAATAATAATTTCTATCTCATAAGGTTGTTATGACGAGTACATGAGTATATTTAAAACATTATAAGAATGCCCAGTACATAGCTAACACTATCATTATAATTGTTTTGATGATGATTATTATTATTCAAATGATAATAAGTTAATTGAAATAAGGATAAAGAACTACAGTATATGAAAGTTTGACACACAAACAGAAATAAACAATGCAAGCTTGTGTAGTGTTTTACATGTAATGGTCATTCTGTAAAGTCTGTGAAGCTAAAGAATAACAGGAGATTGGAATGTGGGCCTGTGAGCTGCCTGCTTAGGGAAAATTTTTAAGTAAATTAGAGGTAATCAAGTGTGGAGAAGCTACTCTTCAATGAATATTAATCACACATTGTGAAGTCAGGTTGATTCATACAAGTTCTAGATGAGTGGTTTTCAACTCTTGCTGTACAAGGAAGTAAACTGGGTAGCTTAAAAAATATTGAAGCCTGGGTTTTACCCTTTGTATTTCTGGTTATGTATAAACCTCAAGCACAATTTTTCTCTTCTAGATCCACTAGGTGATTATAATAAGCATGCAGGGTGAAAATCCACTCTTTTATGGCAGTGGTTTTTGAAATGTAGTTGCCAGATCTGCAGCATCAGAATAATCTGGGAACCTGTTTGAAATGCAGATTCTTGGACCACACTCCAGAGTTGCTGACTCAGTAACTCTGGGTGTTGGGTCGCTGATTCATGGTTTATCAAGTGCTTCCAGGAGCTTCTGGTGGACACTAATATTTCATAACCACTCTTCTAGGATTAAAAAGCAAAATGCTTGGCCTCTTTAAGAAGAAATCTGCCTAAAACACATGAACTTAAGTGTAAGCCTGATAATAAAAAATGATAAAGCAAGCATGAAAATTCAGTAAAGATATGAAATTCAAAATACAATAAATAAGCATAATCAGCTTAATCTAATACTTATAGATCCCAGGAAAGAATAACCATTGTTCATAAGTACATATACATACACCATTTTAAATGCAATTTTCAAAAATTTCCAAATAAATAATATTACACAGGTTACATTATTTGATCACATCTTAACATATTAGAAATCAAAATCTGAAAGATAATAATAGTAAGACTCCAACTCTCCTGTCTTAATATTTTTTTTAATTGTACTTTAGATTCTGGGGTACATGTGCTGATCATGCCAGATTGTTGCATAGGTACATTCATGGCAAGGTGGTTTGCTGCCTCCATCTCCCCATCACCTATACCTGAAATTTCTCCCCACGTTATCTCCCCCCACCCTCCCTCCCACTATCCCTCCACTAGCTCCCCTCAATGGACCCCGGTGTGTGATGTTAATATTACAAAATTTAGGTTTTTTGTAAACTGCATCATTTTAGAATTGCATAGTTTGCAATATTTATTATATGTATTATACTATAGTTATATTTTACATATATAATATAGCTGTAAGTCATATAGGATACAATTATAAGAATTGCTTAGCAATTATCTAGTTTATTTTTAAAGGAATTAAAGGGGAATATTAAAATATTCTATTAAGTTTCTACAGCACATTGAATATGGGAAGATATTCCATTTCAATGATATTTTTTATTAGCTAAAACAAAATATTACTTAGTAGCAAAATGTATTTTAGAAAGAATGCATTATATGTACAGTCAGGAAAAAACGTGGCATATAAGCAGTGACTTAGTATAAATAAATGACAGATTTTGCTGTACTAAAGTTTATAGTATTTTAGTATATGCTTTAATTCTCTACTAGTTTAGAATGCAAAGGATTCATATTTTCTGAATGGTACTTTGAAATGAGCAGTATTCAAAGTATTCAAGGGATAGGACTTGCAGCTAAAGACATCAATAGGGAATGTTAATACTATGAATATCAATTTAGAAGTGTTAATTTTTAAATAATAAGAATTATACATATTTTTCATTAGGAATAAAAGTGACATGTTATTTGCTACTCAAAAGACTGCAAAGCCAAAAAAGCTCAAATACGTTAATTCAACAAGTATTTATTGCACATTCAATCAGTGCCAAGCACTCTTATAGGCACTGTTGGTACAGCAGTGAACAAGCCAGATTGGCTTTCCAGAAATTTACGTTCTAGTGGAAAAGACCAACACTATGCAATTAATTAAACGAACACATTAATTAGAGTGTGATAACATACTCCAAAGGATATGAACAGAGTTCTATGATAAAGAGATTTAGGGTCAGGTAATGGTGTTTTCTGAAGAGGACAGTTAAAGAAGGCATCTGTGGGTAGGTGATATTTGAACTGAGAAGTGGATAGAAGTTCAATCATGTGAAGAACTCAGAAAATTGTTTCAGGCTGGGGAAAGTGCATTTCCTAAGACTATAAGCAGTTAGCCTGTTATGTTTAAGGAACTGACAGAGGCATATGTGTTGGAAACAGGGAGAATGATAGAAGCAGAAAACTAAGGGGCAGTTCCTGTAGGAATATATAGGCTATGATAAAGAATTAAGGTTTTATTCTAAGTGCAACGGAATGCCGAGGAGTGACATTTATTCTTTTTTCCTCCCATGCTGCAATGGAATGACATTTCAAATATAAATCAGATAAAGGGGACCAGCATATCAAGCACAGACCAATTGGAAGATTACTGTTGTAGTCCAGATGAGAAAAGAGAATATATTTGTCTGGGAAATAATTTCTACATTTGTTAGTATAGTATCTAAGGTAGAACAAAACTTATAAATCTTGTATTTATAAACCTTATAAAATAAATCTTGCATTTATAAATCTTTAACCAAATGAGGAGACAAATGCCCAGATGATTATATTCTTTTTACAAATCACAACTATTATAGCATATGGACTAATGTTCCCTATTAAATATATTTAATACATTCAAAAATCTAGACTGTAAGAAAGTGAAAGGGAATAGTACTTTTTCACATATATAAAAAGAGAAAAATAAATCAAATTGTCAACTGAAGTCATTACTGGGTATTAATTCAGTACTTTTTCTACATTACCTGAAATATCAGCATGAATTAGTTCAGAATTAGTGGAGTTGGTTCTATTCACACTAAGGAAAGCCAGTATACTTGAAAATTAATTGTGACTCAAAAAGGAGATATTGAGCTCTTATTCTTAAATCATGTCCTCCCCATAATCTAGTCAGAGAAAATAGAACTTAGTATTTTATGACTTGAATTAAAGGAATAAAAGCAATGTGACAATGAAATATTTGGACACTATTATATGATAGACCACTAAGCCATTATTTATTTTACATGCAAATAATGTTTGCTCTTATCACTCAAGAGTATATATATTCTCCAGGATAAAATCATTATTTTTCAAATTTTTTCATAAAGACAATTTAAAACAAATATGATTAACATTGAAAGAAGAATCTCATTCCCACTTCTCAATTCTGTAATGTACTTATTTGTGTATTGAAAAATTATTCCATTTGTCTTAAAAATGTAATATCTTTAACAGCTTATTCCTTAAATTTTTAATATTTGTGGGTACATAACAGATGTATATATTGTGTTACAAACAATCCAATTTTACTATTTTAGTTATTTTAAAATGTACAATTAAATTACTATTGACTATAGTCAACTTGTTGTCCTATCAAATAGTAGGTATTATTCATTCTTTCTAATTATTTTTTTCTACTCATTAGCTATCCCCACCTCTCCCCAACTTCACTCCCACCACCATTCCCAGGCTCTGGCAACCATATTTCTACTCTGTATGTCAAAACAACTTACTCATTTCTTGAGATCTTCACTTCTTACCAGGAAAGTGAGAAATAAAAACAACAAGATAACAAAATGTGAGTTAGAGGTTCTTTGCAGGTATTCAGATCAATCCTTCTCAGCAGCATGAGTGATCACTCATGTCCAGGTGCTTGCTGTGCAAGGCCACTTACTCAAATAATTATTCCATGAGATCAAGAATTGTTAATAAAGCTAAAAAAGATCTATTCAATCATTTAAATTTGCAGACATAAAATTAT
The DNA here is from genome assembly GCF_001604975.1 of Cebus imitator. Taxonomy (NCBI): domain Eukaryota; kingdom Metazoa; phylum Chordata; class Mammalia; order Primates; family Cebidae; genus Cebus; species Cebus imitator. The sequence continues at coordinate 343,145 of NW_016108067.1, read as the reverse complement.
CTTTAATTATATATTGTTAAAATGCATTTTAAATGATGTAGAATTTGCAGAAAATAAAAATAAGACATCTTCATTGATGAGTAAACTCTACATCATTATTCTACACAACAGATACATTTCTAAGCAGAACTGGTTCTACTGGTAGAATATTCAAACAAATGAAATGTTATCACCTAACTTTTTCTTTATTATTATTATACTTTAAGTTCTGGGGTACATGTGCAGAGCGTCCTAATGCTATCCCTCCTCAACAACCCCCAACACCCTGCTATCCCTCCCCTAGACCCCTAACCCCAACAGGCCCCAGTGTGCGATGTTCCCCTCCCTGTGTCCATGTGTTCTCAGTTTTCAACTCCCACTTATGAGTGAGAACATACGGTATCACCTAACTTTTGAGGTATCCCCATTTCACTCTGAAGGTTCTCTGCTAGCCCTGTGCAAACCCACCCTTAAGAATTAACTACAAATATATGTGTACAATGATATATTTTATAATGTTTATAAATGACTAGTATCAAATTACAGGTTTTAGTATTAAAACCATTTCAATAATTTAAGAAAATTGTACTATCCAAAGTGAATACTTGTATCTGAAGCTAGAGAAGCTTAACTGAAACAGAGGTAGATTTTAATCTTTGCAAGTGCCCTTTTGGGACTCTCTCTCTCAGTTTAAAGATCAAGAAAAATAAGCAACTCGTCATTTCATAGTTTCTCTGCAAACAAATAAGAATTCAATAATCAAAACTTTATAAGATAATTTTACTCCCTTAACTTCATCCTTTCTAATAAGCAAAAAAGTTAAAATTCCTCACCATGACAAATAACATGAAAAGCATTAATACATAAGTCCTAAATGTTAATAAAGATAGATACTTAATTAATCTCTGGATTGGGAAAGACTTTCTAGCCAGAGAAATAGCGCATAGAATTGCAAAGTAATAGCTGATGAGAGAATCTTTACAGCCTTTTTGAAAAGTATCATATTTGTTAATAATTTCACCCACTCATAGGAATCTACCCTAAAGCAAAAGATAGAAGTATAGCAAAGACTTAATCACAAGGTGGCCAATTGCAATAATATTTATGATCACAAACAGATCTTTAATAACCATCAATATTGGAACTTTATATATTTATCTACAAACATACATTAAAAAAAATTTTTATTTATATTAACAATATTTTTGTGTGATTTAATGTACAAATCAAGTCTTAAACCAATAGCCATCAATTGAAATTGACACTCAACTTTTTGTGTGCTTTCTGCTGGACTTTGATTAAACTTACAGTGCTTTTGATATAACTGAAATTATTCACTAAACAATGTAATTTTAAGTTTTAACATAAACTTTTTACTCTAGAATATATTTAGCATTATAGAAAATTGACAAAGATAGTACAGAGTTCGGTGTACTATCACAGAGGGCACCCAGTTTCTACTATTATTAATAAATCACATTGATATGACATATTTATCACAACCAATAAGTAAGTATTGATACATTATTATTAACTGAATTCCATATTTTATTCAGGTTTCTTTGGCTTTTACCTATTGGCTTTTTCTATTGGACATCCCATCCAAGATACCATATTACATTTAGTCATCTTTTAATGTTTTAGGCTTCTCTTGACTATGACAGTTTTCAGACTGCTTATTTTTAATGACATTGATAGTTTTTAGGAATACTGGCCACGTATTTTTTATAATGCGAATCAGCTGAAGTTTGTTTGATATTTTCTCTCATGGTTAGTATGGGGACAGAATAATGGCCCTAAAATATTCGTGTCCTAACCCTCGGAACCAGCAAATATACCCTCATATGGCAAAAGTAAATTTGCAGATGTGATTAAGAATTTTGAGATGGGGAGATTTCTGGCTTATTCCAGTGGGCCCTAAGTGTAATCACAAGTGCCCCTATAAGAGGGAGGCAGAGAAGGATTTGACTACAGAAGGGAACACATTGTGGCAACAGGAAGAGACACTTGACTGCCAGAACTGCAAAAGATTATGTCTCTTGTTTTTAGCCACTATGCTTGTGGTAATTTCTTACAGTACCAAAAGGGAACCAATATGGTTAGACTCTGGTTATATACTCTTAGGAGGAAGACTTTAGGGATAAAGTGCCATTTTTATCACAGAATATCAAGGAACTATACCATCAATATGACTTATTATTATTGGTGTTAATCTTGATCACGTGGCTGAGGTGAAAGGAAATGTTCATAAGCATTGTACTTCAGCTAATAATATTTTTTCCCCCACAGGGGTATAGGTTAACAATTCTTATACCACCAAATATGTATACTAAAATTTAACAATTAAGCGAATGGATGTTTTTGTCATGGTTCTCCACCGTAAAGATACCCTTTTAACTCTCTTTCCATAGTGAATGCTTCGGAAGGAAGTCATTATCACAACTTAAATTTGTAGCAACTGTTTTATTTTCCTGAGGAAATAGTGTCTACGTAAATTATGTGGAGTTCTTCTACAGGGAAGATTGTCTTTTCTCTCCCATTTAATTCTCTAATCCTTTATTTTATCAGCTTGAGCTTGTTACTATTTTATATTTTGGTTCATAAGAAAGCACTAATCTATTTTGTTGCTCAAATTGATCTAGTGTTGTTCATTGGGAGCCCTTTCAGATGGCTATTCTATCTGTTTGATATACTCTCATCATTTCAAAAATTTTCCCTTTTTTTGAGTACTTTCTTCCCTCCCTTCCATCACTACAGGATGTTCTGGCACATGTTAGATATTTCCTGCCTGGGTCCTCGTGTCAAAAATTTCCTTTAAGAGTATTGGAGTTTTATATTCCTTAATGTATCCATCTATAACTGTTTTAAGCTAAACATGGGTTATACAGATGTCCCTGACTCTAGTCCATAGCATATATATAATCATTCTAGCCTACTCCCTTGCTTATCTGTAACCTCTCATTTCAACTGTAAGAAACCTGAAGGGGAACATCACACAGCGGGGGCCTGGAGTCTGGGGGGGCTAGGGGAGGAATAGCAGAGGGTCAGGGGATTGGGGAGGGATAGCATTAGGAGAAATACCTAACGTAGATGACGGGGCGATGGATGCAGCAAACCACCACCATGGCACATGTATACCTGTGTAACGAGCCTGCACAATCTGCACATGTACCCCAGAACTTATAGTAATAAAAATTTTTTATTAAAAAAAAAAAAGAAACCTGGCTTCGACCATCCAACATCCATTTGTTTAATTGTTAAATTTCAGTATACATATTTGGTGGTATAACAATTGTTAATCCATACCCTTGTGGGGAAAAAATATTATTTAACTGAAGTACAATGATTATGAATATTTCCTTTTACCTTCAGACTTACTGACTTCAATTATTTCAAAACTTATTCAGGTCAGCACTTTTTCTCCCCACTACCTTCAGTGAGTTAAGTTTCATACATTTGTTATAAATATAGATTATTTTGTGACATTTTACATTTAATCCTGGAATCTCCTGCTATATTTTTTTTAATTTATGTACGTTAAGGTTCACACTTTTGGTTGTAATGCTCTATAAGCTTTGACAAATGCAATAGTGTCATGTATTCGCCATTACTATATTTTACAGAATAGTTTTGCCACCCCAAAATTGTGTTGTGCTTCATCCAATAAAGTCCTGCCACCCCAATCCATGGCAATTGCTGATTTTTAAAGTCTCTATAACTTTGCCTTTTCCAAAATGTCATGTAATTGAAGTCAAACAGCATGTAGCGTTTTCCAACCATCTTCTTTTATTTAGAAATATGCATTTAAAATCCATCCATGTCCTTTAAGACCTTCCTCGCTGATTTATTTTTGTTGCTGAATAATATTTCATTGTATGGATATATTGTTTGTTTATCCATTTGGCTAAGGAAGAGCATCTTGATTACTTCTATTATAAGTATATAGGTATACAACAGCATCTTGATTACTTCAATTATACATATACATGTATATGTATGCAAACCAAATATTATATACATTGTATACAAAAATTGTATACATGCAAAATATGTATACTTACACACATTATATATATATATATATATATAATTAAGTTTATGTCTGTGTGTGCATAAGCTTTCAGATCAGGTAGCTAAATAACTAGCAGTGTGATTACTAGGTTATATAAGGTTATGTTTAGTTTTTAAGAAACTGACAATCTTTGAGTGGGGCAGTACCATTTTCCCTTCAGACCAGCAATAAGTGAGAGTTCTTACTGCTCTGTATCCTCATGGAGGACTTGGTATTTTCAGTTATATAAATTATATCGATTCTAATAGGTATGTAGTGCTACCTCCTTTAATTTTAATTTGTAGCTCCCTAATGACAAAATTTGTTGAGTTTTAAAAGAAATTTATTTTATTTCCATAGTTTTTGGGAAGCAGGTGTTTTTTCAGTTATGTGGATAAGTTCTTTAGTGGTGATATGTGAGATTTTAGTGCACTCATAACCCAAGCTGTGTACATGCTACCCAATGTTTAGTCTTTTATCCCTCACTTCCCTCCCATCCTTCCCTAAGAGTTCCTAAAGTCCATATCATTCTTATGTTTTGCATCCTCATAGCTTAGCTCCCACTTATAAGTGGCAGCATATGATATTTGGTTTTCCATTCCAGAGTCACTTCACTTATAATAATGGTCTCCAACTCTATCCAGGCTGCTGAAAATGCCATTATTTCATTCCTTTTTACGGCTGAGTAGTATTCTATGGTGTATATACACCACATTTTCTTTATTCACTCATTGCTTGATGGGCATTTAGGTTGGTCCCATATTTTCGCATTTGCAAATTGTGCTGTTTGTAAGTGTGTTTTTCATACAATGACTTCTTTTCCTTTGGTTAGATACCCAGTAGTGGGATTGCTGAAAAGAATGGTAGTTCAATTTTTAGTTCTTTAAAGAATCTCCATACTGTTTTCCACAGTAGTTGTAGTAGTTTACATTTCCATCAGCAGTGCAAAAGTGTTCCCTTTCCACCACATCCACACCATCATCTATTATTATTATTATTATTTTAATTATGGCCATTCCTGCTATAATGGCACCACATTGTGGTTTCAGTTTGCATTTCCCTGATAATTATTGATGTTGAGCATTTTCTCATATGTACATTTGCTATTTGTAATCTTCTTTTGAGAATTGTCTATTTATGTCACTTGTCCACTTTTTGATGGGATTATTAATGTTTTTTCTTGATAATTTATTTGAGTATCTTGCAGATTCTGGATATTAGTCATGTGTTGGATGCATAGTTTGCAAATATTTTCTCCCACTCTATGGGTTGTCTGTTTACTCTGCTAATTATTTCTTTTGCTGTTCAGAAGATTTTTAGTTTATCTAGGTCCCATTTGTTTATTTTTATTTTTGTTGCATTTGCTTTTGGGTTCTTGGTCATGAATTATTTCCTTAAGCCAAAGTGTATAAGTGTTTTTCTAATGTTATCTTTTAGAATTTTTTTCTCCATTTATTTATTTTATTGCATTTTAGGTTTTGGGGTACATGTGAAGAACATGCAAGATTGTTGCATAGGTACACACGTGGCAGTGTGATTAGCTGCCTTCCTCCCCATCACCTACATCTGGCATCTCTCCCCTTGCTATCTCTCCCAGCTCCCCACCCCACACCGTCCCTCCCCTATTTTCCCCCAACTGACCCCAGTGTGTAGTGCTCCCCTCCCTGTGTCCATGTGTTCTCATTGTTCAACACCCGCTATAGAGCAGAAGATCTTTTAGAATTTTTATGGTTTCAGGTCTTAGATTTAAGTCTTTGATCTATCTCGAGTTGATTTTTGTACAAGGTGAGAAATGAGGATCCAGTTTCATTCTTCTACATGTAGCTTGCCAATTATTCCAGCACCCTATTTGTCGAATAGGGTGTCCTTTCCTCAATTCATGTTTTTGTTTGCTTTGTCTAAGGTCAGTTGGCAATAACTATTTGGGTTCATTTTTGAATGCTCTATTCTGTTCCATTTTTCTATGCCCCTACCTTTATACCAATACCATGCTGTTTGGTACCTATAGCCTTGTAGTATAGTTCAAAGTCAGGTAATGTAATGACTCCAGATTTGTTCTTTTTGTTTAGTATTGCTTTGGCTATGTGAGCTGTTTTTGTTTTCATATGAATTTTAGAATTGCTTTTCCTGGTTCTGTGAAGAATGGCTGTTTTTCTATTCTTATTTGCCATCTTTATACCTTCTTTGGTGTTCAGAAGTTGGTTCTGTGAAGAATGGCTGTTTTTCTATTCTTATTTGCCATCTTTATACCTTCTTTGGTGTTCAGAAGTTTTCAGTTATCAGTTAGGTTGTTTGTTTTCTTATTGTTGAGTTTTAAGATTTTTTTTTTATATGTTTTGGATGCCACTTCTTTATCAGAAATAGATTTTGCAAATAGTTTTACCCAGTCTGTGGCTTGTTTCTTTATATCTTAGCAATACAAATTTCTGGAGCATATGTGATATTTTGATACTTGTATACAATATGTAATGATCTATTGAGTGTAATTGGGATATCCATCACCTAAAGCATTTTTTGTGTAGGGAACACTAAAAATCTTCTCTTCTGGCTATTTTGTAATATACAATAAATTACCATTAACCATAGTTTCTTTACCGTACTATTAATACTAAACCTTACGCCTGTTATCTAACTTTTAATTCTATTAAGGGTGTCTTTCATAAGGGATAAATTTTTTATTTTAATGAAGATTAACGTTTTTTAAACTCATGGATCATGCTTCTGGTATTGTGTCTAAAAATGCCATGCTAAGACGAAGGTCATTAAATTCTCACCTATGTTTTCTTCTAGACGTTGTATGATTTTGTATTTGCATTTAGAATTAGAATGTATTTTGAGTTAATTTCATGAAAGGTATAAGGCCTCGGTCTAGGTTCAACTTTTGTTTGTTTTGAGTGGGGGTTTATTTATTTATTGCTTTTTTAAAAAAAAAAAAAACTATAATTTCTCCATTGACTTGCTCTTGCTTTTTTATCAAAATCAGGGGGCTATATATGTGTATTTCTATTTCTGGGTTCTCTATTCTGTTCCATTAATTTATGTGAGTATTATTCTATTAATACAAAACTCTCTTGATTACTGTGTTTTTGTATTATGCCCTGATATACAGTAGTATGTCCTCTGATTTTTATGTTATTATAGCATTTTATTTGAAAAATAACCACCATTTCAAGAGTAAAATATGATTAGGCAGATTATACTGTTCTCTGTAAGAATATCAATTCTTAGTATGACAGATTTACATTTCCCATGATGGTAACAGAAATGGCCTCATACTCTACAGATGAAGGAGTAGCAGGTTTAGGATAGTAGATGAGGCGTTTGTTCCGGATATGTTAAATTTGAAGTGCCCAAGGGGAGAAAGGCCAATGTGCAGTTGGATTTACAGTTTTGAAGCTCCAGAAAAAGATGTGATTAAGAAAACTGGAATAAGTTCTCTTTTCATGCAAATTTCAAAGCACTACCTTTATGTCTTTGTGCTTTAGTATATAGGTAGCAGACTTCAAGACAGGGGTGACGACAAAGTCAACAATGAACAGATTTTTATCAAGTGATGGTGGTAAAGTAGGCCAAATATAGAGAACTATGGATGGAGTGAAAAATAGAAAAACAACATGGATGAAGATGGACAAAGTGATGAAAAGCACTGGATAAGATTCTTGAAGAATGTTTCTAAATGTTAACTAAAATGAAGGCATAGGAAAAGATTCGCAGGAGGAATGTGACCATGATCATGTAGTGACTACTGGGAGAAATAATAAATGCAAACTTATATCCAACTATGCAGGCAAGTATTTATACTGTGATAAGAACACAAAACATAGGATTTATGCTTTTAACAAATTATTCAGTGCACAATACAGTATAGTTAAGTATATGCACTATTGGCACAGGAGATCCCTAGAACTTATTTTTGCATAATTGAAACTTTATACCATTGAACAACTTTTCATTTCCCTTTCTCAACAATACTGCCAACTAATGTTTTTTTCTCTCTGCGTCCAAAAATTTGAATCTTTTAAATACCTCATAAAAGTGGAAATCATGCAGTATCTGTCCTTTTATGACTGACTTATTTCTTCGGTATAATTTCAAGGTTTATTTCTCCTATTGCATATGACAATGTTTCCTTTATTTAAAGTGGAATAATATTCCATTGTAGTTGTTGTAGGCTGTTCCCTGTTACTAAAACAGAATACCTGAGAATGGATAACTTATTTTAAAGAAGTATTTATTATAATTACAGAGGCTGGCATGACCAAGAGCATGGTACTAGCATCTGATGACAGCCTTTTACAGCATCATAACATGGTGAAAGGCATGATATTGTGAGAAGGCAAGACTATGTCAACTCAGGTGTCTCTCCCTCTTCTTACAAAGCCAACGGCCTCATCATAGGAACCCCATACAATGACCTTGTCTAAACATAACTACCTCTCAAAGGCCTCACCTCTACTCAACATGTGAATTTTGGGATTGAGTTTATAATACATGAAATTTGGGGACACATTCAGACCATAGCAGTATGTATATACCATATTTTCTTTATTCATTCATTCATTTATTGATATATAGGTTGTTTAGATATTTTAACTATTATGAATAATGTTGCAATGAAGATGGAAGTTGAGCTATCTTCAGCGTCCTGATTTTAATTATTTTTACCAGTATTGAAATGACTGAATCATAGAGTCATTTTATTTTAGTGTCTTGAATTACGTGCACAGTGTTTTCCATAACAGTTTCTTCATTTTATATTCCTACCAACAGTGCATATGTGTTCCCGTTTATTAACACATTATTTTCTGGTTTTGTTTTGATTTTATTGTTTTTTAATCACGGCCATTCTAACAAGTGAGAGGTGATACCTCATTGTGGCTCTGATTTGCATTTCCATGATAGTTATTAATGTTAATCATCTTTTCATATATATGTTGGCTGTTTGTACGTCTTCATTAGAGAAATTTATATTTACGTTATTTGTCCATATTTTAATCATGTCAGTTTTTTAGCTACTTAACTACACTCACTATAACAGATGTCCCCAACCCTTTGGCCATGGGCCCAGTACAGGTCCAGCCTGTTAGGAACCAGGCCACACAGCAGGAGGTCAGTGGTGGGCCAGCATTACTGCCTGAGCTCTGCCTCTTGTCAGATCAGTGGTGGCATTAGTTTCTCATAGGAGCATGAATCCTATTATGAACTGTGCATGTGAGGGATCTAGATTGTGTGCTCCAAAGTCTCATCTGGGAGAAAGCATGACCCTTTGGCCTATGAGTCAATAAAATCAAAAGCATGTTAGTTACTTCCTAGATACTATGGGGGTCAAGGCATTGGGTAAATACACTCATTACGAATGGGAGAAATTGGCTAAGCTAAAGGTCCCATGAAAGTCCAAACTACAGCAAGGCAGTCAAATCCTAAAGCTCCAAAATGATCTCCTCTGACTCCATCTCTTACATCCAAGTCATGCTGATGGAATAAGTGGGTTCCCAAGGTCTTGGGCAGCTCCATCACCACAGCTTTGCAGGGTACAGCCTCCCACCTGGGTGTTTTCACAGGCTGGTGTTGATTGTCTACAGCTTTTCCAGGCACATGGTGCAAGCTGTCAAGGGATTTACCATTCTGGGGTTGGGAGGACAGTGGCCCTCTTCTCACAGCTCCACTAGGCAGTGTACCAGTTGGGACTCTGTGGGGGCTCGCGTTTCACATTTTGCTTCCACGCTGCCCTAGCAGAGGTTCTCCATGAGGGCCCTGACCCTGCAGTAAAATTCTGCCTGGACATCCAGGCATTTGCAAACATCCTCTGAAATTGAGGTGGAGGTTGCAAAACCTCAATTCTTGACTTCTGTGCACCCACAGGCTCAACACCGTGTGTAAACTGGCTAAACTTGGGGTTTGGACCCTCTGAAGCCATGGCCCAAGTGTATCTTGGCCCCTTGTAGCCATGGTTATAGTGGCTGGGACACAGCACCAAGTCTCTAGGCTGCACACAGAAGGAGCACATGGGGCCCAGCCCAGGTCTCCAGGCCTGTGATGGGAGGGGGTGCTGCAAGGGTCTCTGACATATCTTGGAGACATTTTCCCCATTGTCTTGGGGATTAGTGTTTGGCTTCTTGTTACTTACGCAGCTGGCTTGAATTTCTCTTTAGGAAATGGATTTTACTTTTCCTTACGTTGTCAGTCTGCAAATTTTCCAAACTTTAATGCTCTGTTTCCCTTTTAAAACTGAATGCTTTTAACAACACCCAAGTCACGTCTTGAAGGCTTTGCTGCTTAGAAATTTCTTGCACCAGATAACATAAATCATCTCCCTCAAGTTCAAAGTTCCACAAATCTCTAGGGCAGGGCCAAAATGCTGCCAGTCTCTTTGCTAAAACAGAGCAAGTCACCTTTACTCCAGTTCCCAACAAGTTTCTCATCTTCATCTGAGACCACCTTAGCCTGGATTTTGTTGTCCATTTTGTTCAAAACTATTCAACAAGTCTCTAGGAAGTTCCAAACTTTCCCACATTTTCCTGTCTTCTTCTGAACCCTCCAAACTGTTCCAACATCTGTCTATTACAGAGTACCAAAGTCACTTTTACATTTTGATAAAAGACATAGTTGAGAGTGGGCAGATTATAAAGAAAAAAAAGGTCAAATGGACTCACAGTTCCACGTGGCTGGGGAGACCTCACAATCATTGCAGAAGTGAAAGGCACATCTTACATTGTGGCAAACAAGAGAGATTGAGAGCCAAGTGAAAGGGGAAACCCCTTATAAAATCATCAAGTCTCTTGAGACTTTTTCACTACCACAAGAACAGCATGGGGGAAGCCACGCCCATGATTCAATTGTCTCCCACCGGCTCCCTCCCACAACTTGTGGGCATTATGAGAGGTACAATTCAAGATGAGATTTGGGTGTGGACACAACTAAACCATATCACATATCAATTTTCATCTAAACTTTCACTTTAATTCCATCAACACTTACATTCCTAACTTGAGCCTCCATTAAGGCTTTATCAAACAGGTTTGAGTTTCAGAGTATAAGGTAGGGGAAGTGTTTCCCAATCATAGATAATATCTATTCCCATAAAACATTCAAGTAAAAGAAATGCAACTCTTTCACGTAAAGACTTTTAAAGCATTTCAATTTTCACTCAAGCGTCCACCTTAATCTTGACCATCGTTACATTTCTATATTCTCTGGGTCTAATTGTAGGCTGTGTTAACCAATGTACGTGGATTTTTGAATCATGGTATATGAGGTTCCCATGTCCCAGAATACCAAAAATTTATTTTTCACATTCTCTTACCATTTTACTTATTTATGTGCATAAAGCTTTGGGGACCTCACCAAGAGGTCAAGTCAAGGGACTCTAGTAATTTAGTCAATTTTTATCTTGATTAATCTATCTGGCTCTTGTCTTTGGCAATCTCAGGATGGGCTTTTCCTTATCATCTTTGCCTTCCAGGTTTTAAATTCCTCCAAACTGGGGAAAATAAAGCAGATAAAAGGGACCCTCATCATTACAGCATTTATCGTGATCTGGGTAACAAGAATATTCAGTGGATGAACATTCCTATCATCATAAAGCCAGTCTTACATGGCTTTCATATCAGTTGCTTTATCTGGAATATTCCACTTGGAATTTATAGTGGGCCCCTTTCTCAGGGTAAACAATTTACAGTGGCTTTTATACAGCCCATAAGACTTCCTGTTCCCTCAAGAATAACCTGCTGTATTAGTTTGCTAGTTTTGCCATAACAAAAGAACACAGGTGATTTATACAGCAGAAAATTATTATCACACTGATCTAGAGACTGCAACTTCATAACAAAAGAATACAGGTGCTTTATACAGTGGAAAATTATTATCACACTGATCTAGAGACTGAAACTTCAAGATCAAGGTATTAGCAGAGTTTGATTTTTTTCTGAGGCCTCTCTCCCTGGCTTATAGATGGCTGCCTTCTCATTGTGTCCTCACGTGGTCTTTTCCCTTTCTTGGTACACTTGATGTCTTTCTGTGCCTAAATTTTCTTTTCTTATGCCACTCATATTGGATTGAAGCCCACTCATATGATCTCATTTAACCTCAATTATCTCGTTAATGGCTCCACCTCCAAATACAGTCACATTCTGGAATATTGGGGAGTTACGGATTCAACACTTCAGTTTTGTGAGGAAACAATTTAGCCTACAACACTCTGCCCTTTGGACCCTCCAAATTAATGTCTTTCTCACACACAAATTATATTTGCACCCTTTTCCCTTATCTCAACAGTCAAAAAGTCTTAACTCATTCCAGGATCAAAGGTTCCTCATCCTTTCTCGTCTCAAACCACGTTTCCATGGGTCAGGCCCCTTTTAGTAATCCAATGTTTCCTAGCAATGAATGCTTTTTTTATCTGACACCAAATACGTTGTTATTCAAACAAAATTTTCAATTATCAGACACCACCTGGCTTTCCCAGAATTCAACTGGATTCTGACTCTAACTACCAAGAGTTACCATAGGCCCTACAACTCAAGGCCTCAGCTTTACAAGACTGGCCTTATTTCAAATGCCAATTGCAAGTCCCTGGGACCACCTTACTTCAAACCAAAGAGACTATAAATAGAGGGGCTCCTTTCACCCCTTCATATTTGATCATTTGCCGGAATGACTCACAAAACATGGAAAGTGCTATATTTATGATTAAAGTTTTATTATTGTGACTATAACTCAGGAATCCCCAAATAGAAGAGATGCATTGATCAAGTATGGAGGTGTAGAGGCGTGAAGAGTTTCCATGCTCTCTCTTATGTATGCCACCATCTCAGCACATTGTTATTCTCACCAACCCAAAAGCTTGCCAAACTTTGTTGTTCAAGAGTATTTAAGAAAATTTCATTATGTGGGCATGATTGATTAAATAATTGGCCACTGGTGATGGTACTCAATCTCGTCTTTTTTTCCTTCCTGGACAAAGTACAAAGGGTGAGGCTTAAAGTTGCAATTTCTAATTATGTGTTTGGTTCCTCTGGTAACCAGCTACTATCATGAAGCTATCTTAGGACAACTAGGAGTTACTTTTTTTTGCATAAACTCAGGTATGATAAAAGGTGTTCATTGTAAATAACAAAAGACATTCATATCATTCAGGAAATTTCAATATTTTGAGGAATTCTGTGGTAAGAGCTAGCAAAAATGACTAAATATATACATATATTCATTATCTCTCTATATAATATAACCTATTTATTATCTCTGTATATTTTTATATATCATATATAATATGTATGATATATAGATACCATACATATATAAATACTTATTATATGGCAAGTGTAATTAGACATGTTGAAGGATGGGACCCCAGATTTGCAGAGTATTGTCTCAGTGCTTTACGAGTATGCTAAGTAGGCAACTCCCATAACCCCAATTGTATTTTAAAATTTAACTGTGACAATAATTGGGAAAAAGTTAAAGAAAATACAATATATTAATAAGATAAGCAATAAAATGAGGGTATTTTAATAAATAGTTCAGTGGAGAAATGGGAAGTTAATAAAAGTAGAAATGGACAGGATAAAAATATTCAAAAGATATATTGGAGGCTTAATTGAGCTAGATGAGGTACTAGAATTGGATACTTAAGGGTAGTGAAGAGTCAGTGTTAACTCTAGGAGCTTGAGAGAAGAAATAGATGTAATTAAATAAGATGTTGAATATAGCAGTAAAAATGGATTTTGATTAGAGTAAATGCAATGCCCTTGATTTGAGGTATGCTGTGCTTGAAGTAATTCATGCATACTTCTGGTAAGTTTGTGTAAGTATATGTCTGAAATACAGATCAAACTGAAAGATACAGATTGCGAAGTTGTCTCTGCATAAATTGTATATAAATTCATTTGCATGGTTTAATTTACTTGGAAAAACACAGAGAACAAAAAGAGATAGCCAAACATAAGAATTTAGGGCGTTAACATGTAACAGTTGGAGAAAAAGAAGTCAGCAAGGAAGACTGGAAAGGTGGAAAGTGAGGTTGAAAGTGGCAACCTGAAAAAAAAATGTATGAGAGATGGAGTTTCTGATAGAAATAGTTTTTTGATCAACTGCTCAAGACAGATGAAGTAGGGAAATTACTTGAGGAGTCAATTGATTTAGCAATGGAGAGGTCACTGGTTTAAAAGCAAACAACACAAAAAGGAAGTCAAGGATGACTTTAAAAGTTTCTGTAAAGTAATTGGAACAAAACCTACTGTAGTGGATTGGAAAATAAAATAGGGTAGTTAGCTAGAACTGAATGAATACTTTGAAAACGTTTAGTGATGAGAGAAAAAAGGATCATAGAGCAGTAGATTAAAGACATTGCTAGTTTAAAGGAATTAGTAACTTGAGAGAAGCCTTTTCTAAATGGGTAGCCCTGTGTATTTCTATATGCCAAAGAGAGGAAATCAGTTGAAAGGAGGAAATTGAAAGTTAAAAGGCATGACAGTTTAACAAAAGTTCTGGAGTAGGCTTGAGGGAATCAGAAGAAAACATGTTAGGAATAACTGTGAAAAGACAGCATTTCTCTCTCATTACAGATGAAAACAAAAACATTTTTAAAATTTGTTACACTTAGTCTATTATATCATGTTATTACTGACAATTTTCAATTATCTGTTATAGAAAGGAGAAAAGTAAGGATAATCCAAATTTTAATATAAACATCTGTCTCCTTTATGGTCAAAATGTAAGGTTAAGAAGATGGCTATAGAAGAATGGTTGTAAAGATAATCCATAGGGTGGGAAAAAGTATAACCTTTATTAGTCAAAGCAGACTTTTAAAAGAAATGAGAGAGAATTGACTGTTTTGAATTTAGAAACTTAGAATAAGAAACAAATCATATGCAGAAGTCAATCTTTGTGGAAAGCCATTCAGAAGTGTTAAAGTTGTGTGTGGAGTAGTATTCCAACTTGTAATACATTCCTGTTTTCATGGGTAAAAATCATGTAAAAATGTCTTCAAAAACTAAATAATGCTATTTTTGCTTTATCCTTATCTGGTTGTTTCCTTCAAAATCCTCAAAATCAAAGAAAGTCCTTAATGTAATTTCTGGAAGTTTTACAGGGCTGCATTAAGTTCTTTATATTGAACTGCCAGTAACAGACCTGCACTGAATTAGAGGACTGATGGAATCTGGGAGAATGAATCTATGGTACACTGCTACTTCAGCAAATTTGCCATTTGCTGAATAAGAGCTGATAAACAGCAAAATTAATTTAAACAATCATAACAGTTAATCTATTCTAGGGGTATTACCAACCCTGGAGAGTGTGTATGTTAGATATTAAAATAAGTGTTAAAGGCTAGAATGAGAATAGTTATAAACATCTTCTTTGCTTCAACATGTTTTAGGTAGTTTATTTATTTTACTGAATTGGGACATTTAAAATCATTATTGATAATGTGATTAGGATCCCTAGTAGAAATTACCGTTATCTTCTCTCATGCCTGTAAGGTAGTACTGATAAGGATTGCAATATAAAGCATTGCAAGTCTAAGTAAGACATTTCAATTCGATTTAAATGATCCTTTAATTAAAACTTTTTCCTGCTTAATTCCAATATATTTTTCACATCAAAGTTTAAAAATACTATTCCATAGCTCAAATATTTTTGATTCTTAAATATTTGTAATGTTTACATTTCCTTTAAATCAAAGTTATATAAAAATGATATCTATTACAGAACAAGCATTTTTTGTAGCATGAAAGACAGTACGCAAATGTCTGGGTTTTAAAACAAGCCAGTTCTGAGATGTATAACACAATATTAGGTTTATTCAAAGAGTATTTAAAAAAAATAATAATGTACTGCCTGTATTGGAAATCATGTCATATTATAAATGTTGCATAGCTGAAGTATATTTACTCCCCTCCTTTTCTTTAAATGGAATACAGTTACACTAAGTGTTAGCAAAAGTAGCTCAATGCAGTATATCCTCTTTGAGAGAAGTTAGATGCAGAAAATCCATTCTTTATAAATTGGCAGGAAATAATAAAACCAAAAAATAATACATTACTTTGTTGATAATAACCTGTTTTATAGGTTTAATCTCAAGAATTTAATGTGGCATTCGTATTGTTATATATGTGCATATATTTTTTCAATTATGAAAGTCAGGATTCTATGGACATTTCAACAATCGTGAGCCCAGTAAAACACATGGGACATCATTCTGTGAGAAATGTAGGAATTTGTCTCAACATGCCAGTCCACTCAGCCAAAGAAATAGGCCAATAGCAGATTGACTATTCCATATGGAATATACAACTATGAGGTATTCTGCTTTGTTCACATTATTTCTAATTCATCCTTCGGCACACAAAAACTCCTTCTTCTTTCTTGTTTATGCCTCCTGTTCACTTCAGAAATACTAAATCATGAAACAGGTTAAATTATACGAAAATGTATTGCCTTAGAATATTAAGTTCAGCAATTTAATCTCACTCTTTGCTCTTTGGGATCTATGGTGTATGTTTACATCTTTATCTTACAGATGCTGGATATAGTGTGCTTCTGTTCATACACAGCTCAAGTATGATCTGGGCACATATGAATTCATTAACTATCACCAAGGTAATTGGTAAAAGATTAGTGCCATAATAAGTGATATAAAAAGATGTGACATTAGACTGGGAATCAGCATTATTGTGGTAAACGTTGCACATGAGGAAAGGATTAAAAAGATCTAAGAAGAGAAAGAAAGCATGACTTTAAATAAATATAGCATCATAGAGAAATAACCATCTGACTTCTAGCATGTCTACAATAAGCCTGTCTCACCAAGTGAAAACATATTCTTTGAAAATGCTGTAGAATATGACTCCAAAATCTTCCTAGGTAATAACAGCACCATTTAGCCTCCTTCACCATCTGAAAAGTACCTGTTCACCAAACTCCCACTCTATGGTATTTTATCTTAGTTCTTGACATATAACAGGTGCTCAGTATATAATTATCAAAAGAATCTTCTTATGTTTTCATAAGATAAACATTAGCTTTAACACATAGATAATCCATGGTCTCACTATGTTCTTTAGCCATTGTTATGAACTGAACTGCGTCTCCTTAATGCCAAAAAAAATCATACATTGATGTCTGACCCTCAGTACCACAGAATGTGACCATATTTGCAGATAGAGACGATAAAATGGAAATTAGGTCCAAGTGAGGTCATTAGCATGAGATGTACTCCAAAATGACAAGGGTCCTTATAAGAAAGAGATTAGGACACAGACACTTAGAGAAGGATATGTGAAGTCATAGGAAGAAGATAGCCATCTAACAGCCAAGAAGACAGACTTGAAACAAATCCTGCCCTTATGACCCTCAAAGGAAATCAACCACCTTTATTTTAGACAATTTGCCTCCAGTACTGTGGAAAAATAAATATCTGTTCTACAAGCCGCTCAGTCTGTGGTACTTTGTTATAGCAGCCATGGAAAACTCATTCAGATTTTTGTTCAGTTGTGCGTAAATTACCAGAAATTCCCTATTTTGAAATATTTTGTTAGGATAATCATATTTGGGTAAAATTAAGAAATATGACTAAACAGGAACTGACACATACCTGTAGATTATTTTTAGCACTCTTTTTGATATACTCATCCTGATCTCCTTCTCTGTCCAGATTCATAGATGCTAGTGTACTCACAATAGACTTGGACACATTGGTGAGAGTTAAGGCAAAAAGTTGCTAAAACCTACAAAGGAGGCCCTCAGAAGCTAAAAAGAATGAATTAGCTGTATACATAGCAAAATGCATGAATTTTCAAAGACAGCATTTAGTAAAACATTTTAAAAATAGAGTGATATTGCATAGCAAGAGACAGATTGACTAATGAGTAAAAGTGTGGCTTCCAAAGCTAGATGTATGGGTTTTTATGTCAGCTTTTTCACTTTCTAGCTGTGCAGCACAGTTCACCTTGTGTTTTAGTTCCCTCTTCTAAAGTTTCTGATATCAAATTAATAATTCCTGAAAATCTAATGAACACCATAGCTATAGTAAATAATAATGCATACTTAAAATTTGCTAAGAGAGTATATATTAACTGCTCTCACCCTCACCTCTGCAAAATAACTGTGAGGTGATGGATAGGTTGATTGAAGGAATCATTTCACAATGTAAAAGTATATAAAAGTACCATATTGTACACCTTAAAAACATACATTTATATATAGACATCATACCCTAATAAAGCTGGAAAAACAAATAATAAAAAAAAATAGTGAATTTACTCAAGGGAAGAATTCTTAAAGTCATAGTGACTGTTTGAAAGCAAATTAATCCTGCTAATTAGATGTAGATTTATTTAATCCTAAACACAAACATTATCTGGAAAGATTCTCCTAAGGCTGTCTATATTACTTTATGTAATATGAAAATAGTAAAAATGCCTTTAGAAAAGAAAAAAAAATTATGCACTTCATTAGATTATTGCAAAGATTAAGTAAGGTCTGTACATAAAAAGGTGTTTAGAACAGTGTCTGGCTTATGGAAAGTACTATGTCAGTATTACCTACAACTAGTTTTTATGCCATTTATATAAATTACAAAGGCATAACCCAAAATAACAACATACATGTTCAACGCATGCCCTCAAATTTAAAAAATACACTATGTATACACATTATGATGATTGCCTGTGGATAAAGGGGAATGGAAGTAGTAAATATAAAAAGAACTGGATGGCTGGATGGAAGTGCAAAGAGAAGAGGGGCTTTGCATCGATTGGTGATTAATAATGCGCTGTGAACTGAGGAATATGATTAAATGGATATTCTTTATCTGAGTTACAAGAGGAAAAGAAAGAAAAGGAAAAGGCCAGAAGAGAGGAAGGAAGAAAGGATTGTAGAAAGGAAGAGAAGTTTTCCAGTTCCAGCCTACATAAACCGAAGCTGTCAGGTTTAAAAATATGCAACTCAAAGACATCATTTAGAGTCCTGAAGGTGGTATTCTTGTGGAACACACAACTTAAGCTGACAAAGAAAATCAGGTTCAGAACCTCCATATCTGTTTACATAAATCATTCTTCCTGAGTAATCAAAAGAACTGTTGGAGATACTAGGCTTAGGTCCTAGAATAACACCCTGGAAAGGAAAAAATAATCAGTGTATAATTACTTTAACAAGGAAGAGATAAACACTCATAAATGTTCCTAATGGAAAACGTATTTTAGAACTTTGAAAAATTCAAAACCAAACTATTTTCTTCCTCTCCTCTCTTCACAAAATAATGCCTTAGGATTACTGACAAATAGATACATTTAGTGATTTTCTCTATTATTACAGAGTGTTGCTAAAGCGTTTTTTTAAAGGCCCCTTTTAAAAATAAATACACGGCCAAAATAGGCAGTGTGGGTACTTTAAAAGCTTGTGCAGTAGGGTGTTTCACGGCAATTCACTGCTATTTTTTGTCAGTTTAAACACCAGGAGTTTTAAAAGGCTTAATTGTCAAATACACAAGAAGATGAAAGTAAACAAAGGAATGATTTATTAGTCTCTCTGTTATAACCAACTCCACCATGATTTATGTTAAAGTCCTTTTCATTATGCTCTTCTAATGCCTTCTCTCTGAGCTCAAACTCCTTTCCAAAAGTTGCTTAGTATATCTTCAGAATGTCCTCTTACAGGAAGATACTAGATTATCATCACCATTTCTATGAAAGAAAGAACAGTGGGGAAAAAGTGATGGTTAATAGATGAAATCATAAAGCTATGTAAACTTCTATAGGATCGCCTGTACTGTATTACCTGATATGCGTATCACACGTTGTCGCCTGGCTTTTTTGTGTGAATATACAGATTGTCTTCTCAGCTAGTGCATAGTTCCTCCAATTTACGCAGGCATATGTTGTGTTTTCTCCTGCTTTAAGCTTTTCATCGAGCCTAGTATATATAGCTAAGCAATGACAGGTAGCTAATAAATGTCTACTGATGAATATTTATTTGGGAAGTGTTATTGTGTTCTGCCTCTTAAATTAGTGACATGCAAGTTGGGCAGCCCCAGAACTTCACTGCCACAAATCACCCTTTATTTCCATCACTGATCAAAACAACACCCTTAGACTAAGGCTGTTTTTAAAAAATCCTGTGATGTGCAATATTGCTTCAATGTTTAGATTATTAATTGGGGAATGACTTTATACGAACACATCAATAATGTTATATAACATACAATATTGGAATGTAGCTTGACAGCACTCTGGACTTGAAACCTAGAAGAATTAGAAGAATTCTTTTAGAGTCTGAAGGAAAGACACTACAGTTCCTTAATTCTACATTTTCATTCTCAAGTTCCCAGCTTTTGAAGTTGACAGAATATTTCAATATTTTCTCCCTTTCACAATTTAACTCACTTTGTGACTGGAAGAAGTCAATATGATAAAGGATATCGTACAATAATCATCAAGGATGGGAAGGAATCACTGAAAATACCAAGTTAGAATTGACTACCCATTTTTGCTGAGGTGGAAAAGATGTTATTGTTTACATATTTGTTTAGCAAATCTTACGTTAGAAATGTGAGTTCGGATGTCACTCCTTCCTGCCAGCCAAAATAATTAAAAACTTGCTCTTTATAAAACCTTCAGATCAATCTCTGAAAAGTAATGTTGAATTTAATGTGCAACTAAACATATAGAAGGACTTGCTATTTGGTTTCCTCTAAAATTTCAGACGTCTATACATAAAGTATTTGCCGACTAATAATATTAACATTCTTTAGGGGATATGGCTGGAAGCTATATTATCCCTCATTAGCTTTGTATTAATCTAGTATCAAACTCATTTGAATGGCATCTAGTAGTATGCCATAAACTTCCTCTTTCCTATTTCTCTCTGTCTCCTCATTAAAGCCTTACCTGAATGCCACTTGCTTTTTCTAATCTCTATGCACTTTTATATTTTGTTCATTAGGCCCAGAATACCCTTCCTATATTGTATGACATATTCTTGCTAGAACCATCTTAATGACCCCTCTTCATGAAAGTCTTTAATATCTGTTCCCCTAAGCCTCAGCAAAAGCAGTTATTCCTTCTCATCACATACTCCAAAAATAAATGACAATGCTTTGTGGCACCACCATTCCCTGTAAATTCTTAAAGCCACAATCCAAATAGGTGTCTACAGGTAGGTTGCTCTGTAAGATTATGGATATCTGTAAGGCAGAAAGACAGAGAGTGTATCTGACACATAGCTACATATCGTTGAGTGAAAATTTATGCATGAAAATGAACATTCAACAATAGGATTCATCTTAAATTTAAACAATTGTTCACCTTTTATATATTTTTTTTTGATTTGTGAAACACCCTTATTTTTTAAATTTTTTTATCACCAAATATGGAAAAAAGTGTTTACAAATAGATAAATTCTGCAAAATTCTTTTGACAGCATGACCTTGAATTATGATTTATATTGTCACACCTTCAAAGCTAGATGACAATATTGAGGAGATTTTTTATATACATTAATAACAAATTAAGCGTGCCACAATTTCTACAATATATGAAACACTTAAATTCCAAACAAATGTATTAGACAGTTAAGGTCTTAAAGAAATCTGCATTCTAGTTTTTAAAATGTAGAAATTTTATACCTTTAATATATCTGCTACTAGAGGAATACCCTGGAGATAATGAGAATTCAGTTCCAGACCATTGCCATAAAACAAATATCACAATTTTTGCAAGTCACTCATCTTTTTTTTTCTTTTTCTTTTCTTTTTTTTTNTACACATAAACGTTATGTTTCTGCTGAGAGCACTAGCCCACATGCCTTTAACCCCAGCACTTGGGGAGGCCAAGACAGATTGTTTAAGCCCAGGAGTTTCAGACCAGCCTGGGCAACATAGGGATACCCTATCTTTAAAAACATTAGCCAGGCTTGATATTGCATGCCTGTATTCCCAGCTATTTAGGAGGCTGAGGTAGGAGGATGGCTTGAGCCTAGGAAGTCAATGCTGCAGTGAGCCATGCATGGCACTGCACACCAGTCTGAGTGACAGAAAGGGACCGTATCTCAAAAAAAAAGAAAAGTTATATATACACTATAGTGTAGTTTATTAAGTGTGCAATAGCATTATTGTTAAAAACAAACTGAGCCTTCAGTGAGTCCTATGCCTTTTTCTGGTAGAGGGTTTTGCCTAAATGCTGGTGGATGCTGACTGATCAGAGTGGTGGTTGCTGAAGGCTGGGGTGGCTGCTGCAATTTCTTAAAATAAGCCAACAATGAAGTTTGTCACACTGATTGATTCTTTCACAGAATATTTATCTACAGAATATGATGCTGTTTGGTAGCATTTTACAGACAATAGAACTTCTTTTAAAATTGGAATCAATCCTCTCAAATATTTTTGCTGTTTTATAAACTGAGATTATGTAATATTCCACATCATTTGTTGACATTTCAACAATTTTCACAGAGTCTTCTTCAGGAGCAAATTCCATTTCAAGAAATCACTTTCTTTGATCATCCATAAAAAACACTTCATCATCTGTTCAAGTTTTATCATGAGACTGCAGGGATTCGGTCACATCTTCAGGGTTCACTTCAAATTCCAGTTCTCTTACTATTTCCACCACATCTGCAGTTTCTTACTCCAGTGAAGTCTTGAAACCTGCAAATCATCCATGAGGGTTAGAATCAGCTTCCTCCAAACTCCTATCAAAATGTTGATATTTTGACCTCCTTCCATGAATCACAAATGTTCTTAATGGCAACTTGAATGGTAAATCTTTCCTGCAAGGTTTTCAGTTTACTTTACCCATATCTATCAGAGGGATTACTATTTTAACTATGGTCTTATTTATTTATTTTTTTGAGACAGAGTCTCACTCTGTCTCCCAGGCTGGAGTGCAGTGGCATGATCTCAGCTCACTGCAACCTCCACCTCCCGGGTTCAAGCGATTCTCCTGCCTCAGCCTCCCGAATAGCTGGGATTACAAGTGCATGCCATCACGCCCAGCTAATTTTTGTATTTTTAGTAGAGATGGGATTTTGCCATGTTGGCCATGCTGGTCTCAAACTCCTGACTTCAGATGTTCCACCTGCCTCAGCCTCCCAAAGTGCTGGGATTGTAGACGTGAGCCACTGAGGTTGGCCATATTTCTTAAATAATGACTTGAAAGTCAAAATGACTCCTTGATCAATGGATTGCAAAATAAATGTTATATCAGTAATCATGAAACAACATTAATCTTCTTGTTCGTCACCATTAGAGTTGTTGGATAATGAGGTGTGTTGCAAATGAACAGTAATATTTGAAAGGAACTGTTTTTGTTTTTGTTTTTCCCTGAGCAGTAGATTTTAACCATGGGCTTAAAATATTAAGCAAACCATGAAGTAGATGAATGTGCTGCCATCCAGGGATTGTTGTTTCTTCTGTAGAGCATAGGCAGAGTAGACTTAACATAATTATTAAGGCCATAGGATTTTCAGAGTGGTAAATGAGCATTGGCTTCAACTTAAAGTCACCAACAGGATTAGCCCCTGACGAGAGAGTCATCCTGTCCTTTCTAGCTTTGAAACCAGGTATTGACTTCTTATCTATGGATATGAAAGTCCTAGATTGCATCTTTTTCCAATATCAAGCTATTTTATCCACATTGAAAATATGTTATTTAGTATAGCCACCTTCATCAGTTATCTAAGCTAGATAATAGGGATAACTTGAAGCATTTACTACATCAGCACTTGCCACTTCATCTTGAACTCTTAATTTATGGAGATGGTTCTTTCCTTAAACCTCATGAACCAACCTCTGCTACCTTCGAGCTTTTCTCCTGCAGCTGCCTCACCTCTCTCAGCCTACACAGAATTGAAGGGAGTAAGGACCTTGCTCTGGATTAGGCCTTGGCTTAAGAGAGTAACGTATTACATTTGTTCTTCTAGCTAGACCATTAAAACTTTCTCCATATCAGTAATAAAGCTGCTTTTCTTTTTTATCATTCCTGTGTTCAATGGAGTAGCACGTTTAATTTCCTTTAAGAACTTTTCTTTTGCATGCACGACTTGGCTAACTGCCATAAGTGCCTTAACTTTTGGTCTATCTTGGTTTTGGATGGGTCTTTCTGACTAAACTTAATTATTTCTAGCTTTTGATTTAAAGTGAATGTTGTACAGATTCTTTGACTTAAACGCTTAGAGACCTTTGTATATTTATTAATTGGCCTAACTTCAATATTGTTGCCTCTGAGGTAATTGGGAGCCCAAGAAAATGGAGAGACAGGGGAAGAGCCAATTGGTGGGGCAGTGAGAACATATATAACATGCATTAAGTTCACTGTCTTATAAGGATGTGGTTCGTAGTGCCCTAAAACAATTATAATAGTAACACCAAAGATTACTGATCACAGATCACCATAACAGATGACACAATAGTAATGAAAATTTGAAATATAGTGAGAGTTACCAAAATGTGATAAAGAAACATGAAGTGAACACATGGTGATGGAAAGAATGGTGCTGATAGACTTGCTGGATGCAGAGTTGCCACAAACCTTCAATTTAAAAACAAAACAAAACAATAAACAAATAAAAAAAATGCAATATCTGTGAAGCACAGATACAAGCACAATAAAACAAGGTATGCGAGCATTCATAAATGTACTAAAGTACAATGATTGTTAATAATGGATCTTTTTGTTGTCAAAGGAATACAATTAATTGTGCAGATTTTTTTCTAAGTTTATATATCAACCTGATACTACCATAGCAATCATGTAAAGCTGTGTGAGATTGTTTTAAAGGTGGCTTTCTTTTGAATTTAACATATACTTAACTTGGAAAGCAGTTTCTCCTTTCTGTTATATCAGCTAACAAGATAATTTCAAAATGAACTACCAAAATACACATAAATAATGAGTAATCTTACAGATGTGAAGTACACATGTATTGAATAAAAATAAACTTCTACAAGGACTGTTTATTTTATATCACAATATTATAGTACATCTTCACCTGGCACATATTATTCATTTTTATCAACAAAAGTTAGATTCAGGCCGGGTATGGTGACTCATGCCTGTAATCCCAGCAATATGGGAGATTGAAGTGGGTGGATTGCTTGAGCTCTGGAGTTCGAGACCAGCCTGGACAACATGACAAAACCCCACCTTTACCAAAAAATATCAAAATTACCCAGGCGTGGAGACATGCGCCTGTAGTCCCAGCTACTTAGGAGGCTGATGTGGGAGGATAGCTTGAACCCAGAAGGTGGAGGTTGTAGTGAGCCACAATCACGCCATTGCACTCCAACCTGTGCAACAGAGTGAGACCCCGCCACAAAAAAAAAGTTAAATACAAAAAATAGGATTTTATTCTTATTTAGCAATCTAGTTACTAAACATATTTTTTTTTCTACAAATATCAGTGTTATCAAAAACAAGTAGTTAGGGGCTGTGTGGGTTCTTTTCCAATTTCATTTTCACATTCCCTGTAGGTACTCACTGTAAATGGCTCTTTCATATTTCCATTAGGTCACGAGTAGAAATATTATAGATAGATTGAATTAACCTTAAGTAATTAAAAAATGTATTTTCAGTGGTAAATCTATTTTCATCTATGAATGATGCTTTTTGAACGTAGTAAAAGTTAGAAGATTAATTTAACTTTACATTATTCATTTACACAGGATTATGTGGAATAAAATGATAAATATGCCTATATAGGTTTGGACTACAGAGTTTGTAGAGTTGCATGTTCTTTCAGCAGTCAATAAATGAATAACAAACGCAACATTAAGGTTACGAATAACGGTTGATAATCTTGGCAAAGTTATAACAATAGCTCCTGAATGTAATCATAATAAAATCAGAAATGCATGTTATAAAAAATCTATTAGCAAAATCGTTACCAAAAATTAATATCATTTCAAGTAGGTTATCAATCCTCCTTGCTGAAAAAATTAACCTTAATAATTATTTTCAATACAAATTGCACTGCATTGGTGTAAAGGAAGGCAGTATATTGAAGAATGCTTGCTCACCCTGAATACAAATATATTAGTCTTGGCAATGATTTATTTTTCCATATAGGACACCAAAACACAAGCAACAAGAGCAAAAATAAACAAATGAGACTATATCCAACTGAAAAGCTTTAGAACAACACAGGGAAAACATCATCAAAATGAGAAGGCAAGCTATGGAATGGTAAAGCAGGTATGGAGCAGTACATCTTTTAGGAGATGAATATCCAAAATATATAAGGAACTCATACAACTCAATAAAAAAAAAAAAAAAAAAAACTACAAAGCATTGACTAATCCAAGTAAAAATGGGCAAAGGATCCAAACGGACATTTTTGCGTAAAACACATACAACAGGTACAGTCATATGCTGCTTAACAAAGGAGATACCTCTGAGAAATATGCCATTAGGCAATTTTGTCATTGTGTAAACATCACCGAGTGTACTTATACAAACCTAGATGATATAGTCTGCTACGAACCTATGCTATATGTTGTGACCTATTGTTCCTACGCTACAAACCTATACAGCATGACACAGTACCAAATACTATAGGCAATGATAACACAATGCTATGGTAAGATCTAAATGTATCTCACCATAGAAAGTATACAGTAAAACACAGTATAAAAGATTATTAAAAAAAAAAAAAGCTGTACACCTGTAAGGTCCCTTACTATGAATGGAGCTTGTAAGACTAGAAGTTGTTCTGGGTGGATCAGTGAGTGACTGGTAAGTGAATGTGAAGGCCCAGGACATTATGATATATGACTGTAGACTTTACAAACACTGTACACTTAGGCTACACTAAAGTTATATATTTTTGTTTCTTCGATAAAAGATTAATCTTTGCTTACTTTAACTTTTTTACTTTATAAATTTTGTAAGCTTTTGGCTCATGTAATACTTTAAAACACAAGCACATAATACAGCTATAAAATATTTTAGTTCCTTATATTCATATTCTATAGGCTTTTTTCTATTTTTAAAGTTTTTATTGTTTTTTTATTTTTTTTATTTTTTCAGATGGAGTCTCGCTCTGTCACCCAGGCTGGAATGCAGTGGCGTGATCTCAGCTCACTGCAACCTCCGCCTCCCAGGTTCAAGGATTCCTCCTGCCTCGGCTTCCAGAGTATCTGGGATTACAGGAAAGTGCCACCATGCCTGGCTAATTTTTGTACTTTTAGTAGAGATGGGGTTTCACCATGTTGGTCAGGCTGTTCTTGAACTCCTGACCTCGTAATTCACCTGCCTCAGCTTCCCAAAGTGCTGGGATTACAGGCATCAACCAACCTGCCCAGCCATTTTTTTTTAACTTTTTGAACTTTTGAAACTTTTGTGTTATAAAATAAGACATAATCATACACATTAGTCTAGGCCTACACAGGGTCAGGGTCATTCATATCACTGTCTTCCACCTCCACATTTTGTCTCACTTGTAGGTCTTTGGGGGCAATCACACACATGGAGCTGTCATCTTCTATGATAACCATGCCATCTTCTGGAATAGCTCTTGAAAGACTTCCCTGATGCTGTTTTATACCTAAAAGGTTTTTTTTTTCCCTGTAAGTAGAAGAAGAACAATGTAAAATAATGAAAAAATGTATAGTATAGTAAATAAATAAACCAGTAATATAGTCATGTATTATCATTATCAACTGTTATGTATTATGTATAACTGTGTGGTTTAGACTATTAAACGACTGCAAGTGCAGTTTGTTTACACTAGCATCATCACAAAGATGAGTAGTGAGTTGCACTATGATGGCTATAATGTCATTAGGCAATAGGACTTTTTCAGCTCTGTTATAATCTTATGGGTCTGTTGTGGGCTGAAACATCATTACACAGTCCATAATTGTATATGAAAAGC
The DNA here is from genome assembly GCF_001604975.1 of Cebus imitator. Taxonomy (NCBI): domain Eukaryota; kingdom Metazoa; phylum Chordata; class Mammalia; order Primates; family Cebidae; genus Cebus; species Cebus imitator. The sequence goes on along the minus strand of NW_016108067.1, from coordinate 315,247 downwards.
TGCTCAATATGACTAATCGTTAGGAATATGTAAATCAAAACCACAGTGAAATATCATCTCACAACTTTTAGGATGGTTATTACGAAAAAGACAAGAGATGACAATTGTTTGTAGAGGTTATAGAGAAAAGAGAACCATTGCACCCAGTGAAATTGTAAATTGGTATCACCATTATGGAAAACAATACGGAGATTATCCAACAAATTAAAAATAGAATTACCCTATAATCCAGTAATACCACTTCTGTGTATCCAAAATAAATTAAATCAATATCTCAAAGAGATATCTGCATCTTTATGTTTATTGCAGCATTATTTACAATAGCCAAGATACAAGACAACCTGATTGTCCATCAATGGATAAGTAGGTGAAGAAACTGTCACATATTTTCCTATGTGAATATATAATAAAATATTATTCAGCCAAAACAGGAGGAAATTCTACGACATTCACAACATGTGTGAACATGGCAGTCATTATGCTTAGTGAAATAAGCCAGGAATATAAAGACAAAAACTGTATGATCTCACTTACATGTGGAATCTAAAAAATTGAAGTTACAGAAGCAGAAAATAGAATAATGGTTACTAGGGGATAGGGAATAGGGGAAATGAGATGTGATCAAAGATACGAACTTTTAGTTATAAGATGAACAATTTCTGGTGATCTAATATATGGCCTAGATGGTGATAGGTGTGCTAATATATTTTATTGGGGTTATCGTTATACAAGGTATATCAGATAATCACATTTTACATCTTGAATCTGTTTAATCTATATTTGTCAAATATATATTTTAAAATTTAAAAATACAAAAATTTAAAATCAAAAATTAATAAGAAGCCAGTTTATTGAAGAACTTCTACCCTGGATGTAAATCAAGCCACATTTTTTAGATTTATTAAGCTCTACTGTGAGAGTAAGCAAATATAAACTACTATTTATATTGCAACTTCCAAAATAAAAAATATGCCTTATGTTTATTTCATTGTATAATAAACTGTGTTCCTTACCACTATAATTTATTGCTCTTTGAAATGATACTTGGCTTTTTATTTTCATTGAGCTTTTCCTTAAGATCTTGATCAAATTGATGTGTTCTTATATTGGTAGTTATTGAACAATACTATCCTAATTTAACTAAAATTGAATGAAAATGATAACTGGGATATGACAGAACACAGACTCTTAGTAAGGATGTTTAAGAAAACTTTTTTTGTTCCCTTTTGTTTCTTTTCTTTCCCCTGTAACTGAAAGACTTTTTGATACTACAGCTATTTAGCCCTTTTCTTATTTAGAAAAAAAAAGTAAGTTCATTGCCAGTGCTCATGTAATTTTACATGAGCATGCTCTTTGAAACTAAAGCAAATTTGATTTTTAATGTGAAAATAAAATATTAACTATTTTTGGAGTTATTTCTAAACAGAATTAATATCAGAATCATCTATTTCAGAAAAATCAGATTCGCCCAATGGATCTTCAGCCAACAACTGTTCGAGTATGATGTTACCATCACGTGTCGGAATGCCATCTTTTCTATGATTTTTACATTTTCAGCAATCAAGAATTACTACATTTTCCAAATGGAAATACCACTTCAGAACACAAAATGTTATAAATAGAAGGCTGTCTCTTGTTTCCAAAGTCGATATACTAGAATGATGTGAAATTAATAAAAGCAAGATACTTTGTGGCAAAGTTACCTTGGGGTAAAAGCTGCAGTTGGAAGCACCGCTGGCGAATATTCTGAGGGCATATGGGAAAAGGGTTAAAGAGTAAGACAGATTATATTTGTATCTTCTCAGGTGCATCATTTGAAAAAGAAAATAATTCCCAGTTTCTCTTGATGCTCATGCATCAAAAGATAATCTTATATATCTTTAAAATTATCTTAAAGTATGCTTCAAATATATTAATTGTTCTTGAACATTTTTTAAAGAGTTAATATTGACTATGTTTTTTTAAACAATAGCATATGGACACAGAAAAATCAATTGGCTCCACCCAGATCCACGTTCTAAAGTCCCTGACCTGTGTTTATACAGATAATGAGTTACCCTATGAGACCTGGGTTGAGATTCTCTCTCTCTCTCCTCTCTCTCTAATACACACACAAACACACTACAAGAAGAGAAGCAATCAGAGACATGGATATACATGGGGCAAGAAAATATCTGACTACAAATCCTACTAAATAAAATATAAGATCTGATGGCAAATAAAGACCTAAGCAGGCAAGGGGATACAATCAGGGTTGGGGTAGTGCCTTATGGAAGTAATTTAAAACAAAGAAATATAAACACAATAAAAGATCAGAAAATAAAACGGAGTGTTTAAGGAATGAGGCTTACTGTCTGATTGTAGTATAGTAGTATTTATTTCCTTTATGCCCTGATTAAATGTTTTTTTTTTTCCTGTATTTGAGTGGCTCTGAGCAAAAAGTGTTCAGAGACTGTCAGGTAAATTATTCTGAATTTGGTAGGATTTTATCCTAAATGTGAACTCATGTAAATGTACAATGAAAAGCTATTAGACTATGAGCAAATTAATTGGTGGCATATCTGAGTGTATCATGGACCATAATAAAAGTTTGTTTAAACTGAAGTTCCCTTATTTTATTATAAACATTACTATCTACTGGTGTGGTAATGTAGATATACACTTATATTAAGTATGTAGGCTTATTTTTCTGGCTTGAACCTTGCAGTAGTAATGTTTTTTCATTGAATTTATGTACTTACCAAGGTATAAACACTTAAGAAGAAACAATTTTGATGAAACTGTAAAGAGGATACTAACAAATGAATCATAACTAGTTATTCCTCATCAATGTCTCATGTTCCTTCTATAGACTTGTAATTATGACTTATGCATGCAATTATACATGTCATAAATATTCTTACAGTATACTTATCTTGACAAAACTAAACATATTACATTTAGCATAAATAGATCAACAGGAGAATAAAAGCAGTTCACTTAGGAAGAAGAATATATACTAACAAACAAATTTTAAAAACTGTAATAAGCTACTCCTGATATTCAGATTGCATATCATTAAAGGATCAGACAAATTGTTTCATTGCAATGAAAATGGCATAATATTAAATATTACTGCAGGAAAGTGAGCATTTGTTTGAATGTGCTAATATTTTGTAACATACTATTTAATGTTTGAAAAATAACCATTTTGTTTTAGATTAATCTTCCTTAAGTTTTTCCATTATAAGGTCCAATCTTAATGTGCTTAGAAGCTTGAAGTATTAAAAAGAACTACAGATACTCTTTTGAACACTTTTCCTATAATTATACAACTTCCTATTCTTATAATTTCCCTACAGTTAACAAATAATACATGATTTACCAAGAGTAAAATCATCACTCAATTCCTATGAACTTCACTGAAAATAATCTTGGCTAAGTGATAGCAGATAGTGACTCAGTATTGATTTTCTTTCTCAGTAATGATTTTCTACTCAGTATTGATTTTCTTTTTCTAGGTGGCCTGGACCTCACCCAGTCCCTAAAGACCACAGGCACTGCAGTATCTCTGGGTTCTGAGATCACTTGAAATATAATGCACTGGGTAGAAATTTGGGCAACATCATATAGGGATCCCATTCTATGCAAATGATATGTTATTCGTGCAAGACGAGTTTAGGCAGCAATCTTTTTGAAACATGGGAAGTAGTTTCAAATTATTTTTAGTCACATGATGAAAGACATCATATCAGTTTATTTAATACATGGTCAGTTACCATTAACTTATGTAAAACTTTCATCTGGAGACACTTCCCCTAAAATTAGATGACTATTACATTCACTTATGCCTCATGGGCCACGCTTAGCATTGCAAGGTGTACTGAATTCTTCCGCAAAGGAGACAATTGTTAGATATCATTTTCTAGGTTGCACAAAACGCTAATCTAATAAGCTTATCTGTAAAATAAAAAGTCAGGGGAGGGGTTCAGGGCGGCTAATTAGAGCCATCTCCTACTCTTCTTCTCCACTAAGAAGAATCACAACAGTGAGGATCCACGTTCTAAAGTCCCTGACCTGTGTTTAGATCATCCAAGAGAGAACACTGGAATTCAATAGAAGACCTAAAGTGACAGGAGCACCTAAAGCAAGGAAAGAGAAGAATGCCACACAGAATGCTCAGTCAGAATTGGCTGGGCGCGGGGAAAAGTTTCCCCAGTGCAGGGAAAGGATAAGTGAGGGAGCCTCAGCAGCCCACATTCATGCACTGGACTTCTCCAATCTTAGCCCCGGGAAAGCTCTTCCACCCCTCATGGGCCCCAAGACTAATAACAGGGAGCTACCTAGAAAATGTGTGAAAGCATTGTTCCAGAGAGAGGTCACACTGGGTCCTACAAACCGAGGTCCTAAACAGTGGCAGCATGGTGCCATTTTGACAGTCCGATTCATATTGAACTGTGTACTGCACTGCAACCCGGACCGAGGCAGGAGACAAAGGTAGCAATCCTGCCCTGACCCTGCTCCAAAGATGGGTGGCTGCATATTCCCACATTCCTTGAGAACAATTTCCATGGTATGTAACCTTCATTGCTGTGAACTGCTATTGGTTAAGGCACAAGTGAAGCTTATACCCCTTGAGCTGTCTGCTTACTGCTGCTCCCAGGGAAAGCAACCCTGCTCTCTCCAGTAGCAGGGCCACAGTGTACCCACTGCTGCATCTACCTGAGCATTTCATCAGTGGTCTGGGGCTTGAAGAGTCCCTACAGACCACAACCAGTGCCTATATGCACCACCAGGAGGCCTGACAGCACAGCCTGGCCACCAGTATCAAAGCATATCCGGGGTCCTGGGAGTTGCCTGAGTTGCCCTACCAGTGGCAACTGAGCACTCCTCCCAGGGTCTGAAATCAAGCCCACTCAATGTGCTGCTACCACCACAGCTAGCGCTCACCTGTACATCACACCTGCTTGTCTAGGAACTAATCCATCCCACCCATTTCAGTCACCACCAACACCAGAGTGGACAACTTGGGTTCCAGAGGGTTGTCTCACCGCTGCTACTGCCATTGTCCATGCCATGCCCAATGCCCAGGGGCTCAAGAACCTACCCACCCTCCTGGCCCACTACTGACACTCCCAGCTTTCAAACAAGCCTCCTGGAGGCACAAGAATTGGCCTGCCTAGACCAGCAAACAGCAGTGTCAGCATATACTACCTTAAGGACCAGGGACAGGCATGCTCATTCCACCACTGGGGCCTGAAGCCTGGCCTACCTGGCATACCAGTCGCCAGCAAAACATTACCATAGCCTCCAGTAAAAACCACACCCTAAGCTACCAATGAAATCACAGATATCATTGGCACTGTTTACAGCCAAATAATTTATACAGAGGCTACAATACTGCATACACCCAGAATCAAAGCAAAAGTGCCCTACTCAACAAAAACACTAAATATATCTTCAGGAAAATGTCATTCCCTGTGAAAGCAAATTCAAAACACTGGAAGAAGCTACTGTTATAACAGATGTGCAAATATCAATGAAAGGACACAAGAAAGCAAGGAAATATGACATTTCTAAAATAATACAACAATTCTCCAGCAGTAGATCTTAATCAAAAAGATACTTTTGAAATCCCAGATAAATAACTCAAAATGTCGATATTAAAGAGGCTAAGTGCAATAGAAGAGAATTATGAAAAAAAATACAAATAATTCAAAAAATAATTCAGGATATGAATAAAAATTTACCAAAGAGATAGATATCATTAAAAAGAAAAAAATATATAAGGAATTAAGGAATTCACTGAAAGAAATACAAAATATGTTCAAAAATTTCTGCAATAAACTAGATCAGGCAGAATAAGGAGTCTCAGAACTTGAAGACAGAGCCTTTGAAATAATTTAGTCAAAAAAAAAAGAAAAAATAATTTAAAGTAATGAACAAAGCTTTTGTGAATTATTGGATACCTCTGGTGACCAAATTTTCAAATGATTAGTGACCAAGTTTTCAAATTATTAGTTTTTCAGAAGGTGAAAAGAAAAATGAAAGATTTCAAAAAACTATTTATCAAAATAATAAATGAAAACTTCTAAAGTCTAACAAGAGACTTAGACATCAAAATACAGGAGGTACAGAGATTTTTAAACAGATACAATGCAAAAGGTCTTCTTCATAGCATATTATAGTCAAAATGCCTAAAGTGAAAGAAAAATTTATAAACGGCAAGAGAAAAGTGTCTAGTTTTCCATAAAGGAACCCCCATCAAACTAATATTGTATTTCTCAGCAGACACCTTACAGTACAGGAGAGAATGGAATAATATATTCAAAGTGTTGAAAGAAAGAAAAACCTGCCACACCCACCAAAATTATCCTTCCTAAATGACAGAAATAATATCTTCCCCAGACAGGCAAAAGTTGAGGAAATTCATCACCACTGGATCAGCCCTACAAGAAATGTCCTACAAGAAATGCTGAAGAAAGTCATAAACCTGTAAGTTAAAGGGCAACATTTAACATGAAAAAAAAGTATAAGTCTTACTGGTAAAGCAAAGACAAAGGAAGAAGAGAAAGGACTCAAATGATACCACTACAGAACACCACCAAACCACAATGACAATAAGAAAAAAGAAAGAAATGATACACAAAACAACCAGAAAAACAATAATTTGACAGGAACAAAATCTTAAATACCAATAAGAACCTTAAATGAGAACAGATTAAATTACCCACTAAATTACCTAGAAAGACTAAATAAATAAGCAAACATAATCTAACTATATGCTGCTCACCAGAAATGTACCGGACATAAAGACACATAGACTGGAAGTAAAGGGATGGCTAAAAATATCCCATATAGGCCGGGCGCGGTGGCTCAAGCCTGTAATCCCAGCACTCTGGGAGGCCGAGGCGGGTGGATCACGAGGTCAAGAGATCGAGACCATCCTGGTCAACATGGTGAAACCCCGTCTCTACTAAAAATACAAAAAATTAGCTGGGCATGGTGGCGCGTGTCTGTAGTCCCAGCTACTCAGGAGGCTGAGGCAGGAGAATTGCCTGAACCCAGGAGGCGGAGGTTGCGGTGAGCCGAGATCGCGCCATTGCACTCCAGCCTGCGGAACAAGAGCGAAACTCCGTCTCAAAAAAAAAAAAAAAAAAAAAAAAAAAAAAAAAAAAAAAAAAAAAAAATCCCATATAAACAGACACCAATAGCAAGAAGAAATAGCCAGATCTATATCAGATAAAACTAACTTTAAGCCAAAAACAGTGAAAAAAAATGAAGATCATTATATAAGGGTAAAGGGATCAATCCAGAAAAAAATGATATAACGATTCTAAATATAAGTACACCAGACACTGGAGCACCAATATTCATAAAGCAAATAACTGGATTTGAAGAAAGATATATACCTCACTATAGTAATAGTGAGGGACTTGAACACCCCATTCTCAACATTACACAGATCGTATAGACAGATAATCAACAAAGAAATACTCAATTTAAACTGGACCTTAGACCAAATGTACCTAACAGACATTTACACAAAATTTTACGCAACAGCAAAACTCACATCCCTTTCTCGTGGATCATAAGAACTAATAACATTAAAATGACCATACTGCTTTAAATAAGCTACAGATTCAATGCAACTTCTATCAAAATTCCAATGTCATTTTTCACAGAAATAGAAGGAAACACTCCTAAAACTTGAACGGAAACAAAAATGGCAAGAATAGTCAAAGCAATCCTGAGCAAAGTGAACAAAATTGAAAGCATCATACTACATGACTTAATATATTTCAAAGCTATGATAACCAAAACAGCCTAACATTGGTATAAAATAGACCCATTGACCAATGGAATAGAATAGAGAACGCAGAAATAAATCTACATGTTTATATCGAACTGATCTTCAACAAGCCATCAAGAACATACCTTGGGGAACATATATCCTCTTCAATAAATGATGCCAGGAAAATTGGATATTTTCCAATGTTGAATTTCACATCCATTGGAAAAAAATCTTCAAAACCACAAGTGAAATAAAGATATTGTGAGACAAACAAGTAAGAGAAGTTGTCACCAATACACTTAACGTAAAAGACATGTTCATTGAAGCACTTGAGACAGAAATAAAATTATCCCAGATAGAAAAAATAAATGTGAAAAAGAATAAAGGACAAATAAAAGGATAATTATGTGCATAAATGTTAAATCGGAGCAATAAAAATGTGAGTTTATAATACATGTAGAATTAAAACACATGATAAAAATAATAGAAAATGGTTGAGGGACTAAAGTAAATTAATAGAGTATAAGATTCTAGCATTATCTGGAAAGTAGTAGGAAACATTTATATATATATATATATACACATACACATATGTGTGTGTGTGTAAGTGTAAGTGTATATCTTATATTAAACTGTAACAAGCAATGTAAATTTTGTTGTGCTATAGTAACCATTGAAAGAAGCAAGTACACATATAATACATTAATTAAAAGAAAAAATGATAATGTTAGTGGGAATCATTCAAAAAAATGTAAGATCAAAACAAAACTGGGAAATATAGTGGAAAATAAATAGTAATATGGTGGTATAAAATATATAAGTAATTGTATTAAATGTATTAATTTCTCCAATTAAAAACATAATATTGGCAGATAAAAGCAATTATATGCTGGTTATAAAATTTAAAAACAGATAACTAGAAGAATGAATAATATGCCATGCAAATACTAACTGAAAGAAATCTGATGTAAATATTGTAATATTAAACAAAGAATACAGAAAGCATCCTAGAGATAACAAAGGTTATTTCAAAAATGATAAAACAGTTAATTCACTAGGGTAATATAAAAGTTCAAATTTATATATCCCAAAAAGCATATATTTGAATATTTATAAATAAAAATTAACAGTACTAAAAGGAAAAACAGTTATATCCACTGTTGCATTGTAATATTTGAGCACACCTTTCACAGTAACAAATAGAATAAGGAGACGATAAATTAGTCAGATTATGAGCAATCTGAAAAATAAAATAATTAACTAACTGAAATGTACATATATAAGAGAAACAAAATCCCTCACTAACATTAGCAAATCATGTCAAATGATTTATTACAGAAGTGCAAGATAAGTTTAATATTTGAAAAAACAATCAATATAATTAACCACAAAAAGAATCATATGATAATTTTAGGTGTATGCATAAAATTCACTTGACAAAATTAAGTACTCAGTCAAGATATTTTTAAAAAAAATCTCATTTAATTAGGCACAGAAGAGAAGGAACCTCCTTAATTAGAAAATGGACATCCCCCCTAAAAAATAAGCATCATACTTAATAATAAAATATTGAATTTTAGAGTATATGAAATATATATGTAGAATAATAATAAGTGAACTAAAAACTTTCCCCATTTCTGTTCAGCATTGCACTTGAGCTACTAGCCAAAGCACTTTAGCTGGAAAAAGGTATTGAGATTGAAGATTATAATGAAATTTGTCACTATTCTCAAATGATATGATTGAGTACATAGATGATCCACAAGGTCCTACAAAAAAAAGTATTCAAAATGATGTTTGGGTTTTTGGCAATTTCAATGGATCCAAGACCATTGCACAAAATCCAAATGCATTGCAAGAAACTAGCAATAAAGAAATGAAAAAATAAAAATATAATTTATAATACTATTAAAAAACATAATTACCTAGGAATAAATGTAAAATTTAAAAGAAGTTGTGCAAGGACTCTATAATAAAACTGACAAAATATTACTAATAGAGAAAGT
>NW_016108067.1:288901-305007 GCF_001604975.1 Cebus imitator | reverse complement strand
CATATGAATGCAATATTTCAAAAATATTCAGATTATATTGCAGAAAACAATAAGCCTGGAGAATTTACACTATGAACTTTCAAGATTTACTATGAAGAAAGGGTAATAAAGACAGTTTGATGTTGGTGCAACAGCAACAAATAAGATAATAGAAAGGAGAGTTCATAAACTAACCCATGCACATCTTTTTAAAATCAAAGACTTCACAGCAATTTACTATGAAAAAATAAATTGCACTCGGTAAATTAGATATCTATACAGAAGAAAAGAAATATTGATCACATTAACTGGAGATTGATCATATAACTAAATATGAATGCTGAAAGAATAAAGTTCTTTTAAGAATATCTTAACTTGGGATAAGGAAAAAATTCTTAATCGGTGCATTAAAAGTAACAACCATAAAATTTATAAATTGCTAAATGTGACTATTAAAAGTAAGAATATCTATCATGAGACATCATTAAGAAAATAAAGAGGGGGTAAGCAATGAAGCGAGAGATTTTTCAAAATACCTATATTTGACAAAGTTCTCATATCTTGAGGAAAATGAAGTACTTCTATAAATAAATAAGAAAAAGGAAAACTCTAATATTAAAAAATGGGTAAATAATTGAAGAGATACTTGACAAAACAGATAATCAAAATAAACAATAAACATTCAAAAAAATGACTTTTTAAATCAATCATTGTACCTGTGGGATCTATCTATACTATTGCACACATAGCTTTTTTTTAACTAATTAGTATGGTTATATTCCATTCTAGTAATATATCATATTTTATAGACAATATAAAAAGGGAAATATTCCTCACTTTTTATGAGGCCAGCATAGCCTGATACCCAAATAGGAAATTAATAAAAAAATAGAAATATTATAGACCTATATCTCTTAATAATATAGATATAAAAATACTCACTACTCATAGAAACGAAATTATAACTAAAATGGCATACCACTGCATATATACCAGAGTGGAAAAAAAGATCAATAATGGCAACACTTAGCAATAATTTTGAAAAACTAGAAATTACCTATATTGCTGATGGAAGTGTAAAATTGCACAATTGCTAAATAAATGTTAGTGCCTGCTTTAGTTAATCATAAGTCTATTCTACAAAACAACAGTTCCATGAAGTATATATTCAAAATAAATTAGAATTGATGTTTATCATACCACCATGGACAAAGATGTTAATATCAGCTTTATACATAATGGTAAAAGTAAGAAGCAAGCCAATATCCAGCAACAGTAGACTTAGGTAAATTAAATGTAGTATTTTACTAGAATGGAATATTACCGTAGTAGTTAAAAATAGCTATACATGCAAAAGTACGAATAGACCTCACAAATAAAGTGTTTAGTTAAAAATAAAATAAAACTTAAAAAGTCAGAGGCAAGAGTACCCAGCATGTAATTGTGTTTACATGAAGTTTCAAAACAAAAAAGCTTATTTATGGTGATAGAAATCAAACAGTGGAAAAAAGGAGCTTTCTAGGGTGGGGGTTGAGAATGGTCAATATTATAATCTATATTTTGATGTGAGTGCTTATATATACACATGTATATAGTGCTTATACACATATATATGGACTTTTAACATACATACATTTACATACATATATATGTGCATGCATATATGTGTATAAGCAGTCAGAAGATGATATAGATTATTTCCAACACCCATCCTAGAAGGCTCCACATACATACGTGTGTGTGTGTGTGTGTGTGTGTGTGTATTATATATACACCTACTCTAGAAGCCTCCACATATATATGTGTGTGTATTATATTAATAGCTGTATATATACACACATGTATACATATACACAAATATAACCTATACATATATGCATACACATGTGTATATATGTATATCTACACATATTTTTATATGTATATATCTGTGTATGCATTATATATATATACATCTATGTATAGATGTATATATACATCTACATAATTTACTTAAAATATATATAATTATACTTTAAAAGCAAATGAAACTATATGAGACTATTATGAACAATTTTACACAGTATTTTTGCAAATCTGAATGAAATAGACAAACTCCTTAGAAAATGCCATTAATTAAAATTGATATGAGAAGAACTAGAAAATTTTCACCATCTTAGATTAATTAAATAAATTTAATTTGTTGTGATAAACCTTTTTAGAAAATACTCTGTGCCAGAGAGCTGGTAAATGCTTCCAACTACTTAAGGCAGAAAAAAAAAAACCCATTTACATACCCAAATTTTCTGAAACAATCTCAGAAAATAAAAAGGAGTACTTTCGCACTTGTTATAAGGCCAGTGTAGACTGATACACAAATTGGATATTAATAATAATAATAATAGATATAATACAGACCTATAAAAATCCTAAATTAAACAGTAATAAATCCAACCAAGTAATATGTGAAAAGATAATACAAAAAGACCAAGTGTGGATTATCTCAGGAAAGCAAAATTGCTTTAATATTAACAATAAATAATTTCGTGTAACAGACCATATTAACAGAGTAAAGAAAAAAATACTTGATTATTTAAATATAGATGCAAACAACAGCATTTAATAAAATATGATACCTAAAGAACATAACACTGACCAAGAAATTGAAGACAAGGAAAGTCACATTGCCCCATTTTTTAAAGCAAATTCCAAAACATATAAAACTAATTGGTGATGTTAGAAGTCATCATGACAGTTATCTTTCTGTCATAAAGAGGAGGCATGACAGAAGCAGTGTTGACATGCCAATGTTGTTCTGGTTGTATATCTGGTCACTGGTTATATGAGTATACTAAGTTTGTAAGAAATCCTTGATCTTGTGATTTGTGAACTTTTCTGTGTATACTTCAATAAAATCATTATAAGTAGCTCATAAAGCTAAAGGAAAAGATAAAGGTTTGAGATGGCTCTAGAAAAAAAAAGCAGGATAGTGTAGGTATCCCATATTGAAAATAATTCTTATATTGTTGTATATCCTAGCTATAGACTTTGAACCATATTAGGAAGATAAAAGGTGCATACCAATTTGTCAATCGTAAAGTACTACTCATGGAAACGTACTCTTACTCCACTGGTAGCATAAAGCGATTGGGGAATTTTTCTAAAATACCTTTCACAGACGTTCAGATGCTTTTCTGTTTTCAAGGTGCCTCTGATGTTTCTGGGAATATACATTTAAAGTGAGTATCACAGGACAATAGAAATAACTGTTTAAAATGTTTTACAGTTTATAAAATATAAAGTTGGGTTTAAAAGAAAACATAATTGTTTTGATAAATTTAAATGAAAGTATAACAAAGCAACATTAAAAACTTCTTTATGTGTAAATGTACGCCATATTACTTTATAAATCAATTCTGATACATATAAAGAGGAAAAATATGTGAGATATTAAGATTTTACATTATTGAGGAAAAAGTAATACTAATCAAATAAAATAACTTTTTTTTTTTTATAGTGATGTCGGTCTTGCTGTGTTGACCAGGCTGGACTTGAACTCCTGGTCCTAAACAGACCTCCCATCTTGGCCTCTCAAAGTGCTGAGATTACAGGCTAAGCCACCATGCCCGGCCTCATAAAATAACATTTATCAGTAGTCTAATATACAGTGTGATGAGACATATTTGATTATTTATATTTTAGGAGAACGCAATTCATTGTTTACATTATGAGTTTTCTTATTTCAGTTAAAATTCATTGAACATACACTATGCTGTATGTGCTTTTCTAGTTGCTAAGGATTCATAGGCAAATTTAACAGGGATGAATTTCCAACTGCCACACTAACAAGTAAGAATAAAAACATCATGGCCAATGTAGGTGATGGGGAGGAAGGCAGCAAATCACACTGCCACGTGTGTGCCTATGCAACAATCTTGCATGTTCTTCACATGTACACCAAAACCTAAAATGCAATAAAATAAATGGGGAAAAAAACATCATGGTCAAAATTTGAGTCTAAAATGATGTCATGCATGTAAGTTACACTTGGCTCTACTACATGCAATTCACTGAGGTTGACGCCAATGAGCCAGATTAACTCTAAGAGAGAACAGATAATTGGAGAATCAACCAGTAAATCAGCTGTTTTCAAATTTAAAAGGGCATCAAAATTACCAGGGCTATTGTTCAAACTAGGTTTTCTGGGCCAGCCAGGAATCTACACTTTGTTTGGCTTGATGTGGTTTGGTAAGATTTCAGGTGACTCTAGTATAGAGTTCTAGGACCATAGTTTAGGAAATACCTATCCAAAAGAAACAAGTATCCAAAGACTGATCAAAAGTTAAGTTCTGTTTTTTCTTTCATCCTCTTAAGTTCTAATTTATACAAAAATATAAGTGATTTGAACTCTTGGAGCTTTTATTTTTATTTGCACTTGAAAATGCAAAAGGAACAAATAACTTTTGCATGTGATAGAATCATAGATAATATTATTAAGATATTCTGATAGGTGCAGCAAACCACCATGGCAAGTGTATAGTTATGTAGCAAACCTGCACATTCTACACACGTACCTCAGAACTTAAAGTATAATACAAAATCATAAAAAAACCGATATTCTCATAAAATAAAGATAAATAAATGGTAGTTAGTTTATTTGCCGGGGTCATGGTTTTTATTATGATACTTAAAAACAATTTTCATTCACTATCTTAAGAGAAATTAAGCACAAATACAGAGAAGACATGTCTGGGAAAAAATGTCGTGACCAGTAATGATCTGTCTTAAAATGATTAACATTTAAAATTACTACATTTTAACAAGTTTTCTGTATCTCTGAATTCATGGAACCATGACCAATATCTTATGTTTAGAAAACATACTTCCATGAAGTATTTTAATAATTCTAGGCTCAAATCTGATCATAATATTTGCTCACTGAATGATCATTCCTTTTGAAACTATTATTATTTTACTATACTTTAGGTTTTGGGATGCATGTGCAGAACGTGCAGGCTTGTTACATAGATATACATGTGCATCCATCCCCCTGTCACCTACCTTAGGTATTTCTCCTAACGTTATCCCTCCCCAATCCCCCAACCACCTGCTATCCCTCCCCTAACACTCCCTACCCCCCAACAGGCCCTAATGTGTGATGTTCCGCTCCTTGTGCCCACGTGTTCTCCTTGTTCAACATCCACCTATGAGTGAGAACATGTGGCGTTTGGTTTTATGTTCCTGTGTCAGTCTGCTGAGAATGATGGTTTCCAGCTTCATCCATGTCCCTGCAAAGGACAGGAACTCATCCTTTTTTATGGCTGCATAGTATTCCATGGTGTATAAGTGCCACATTTTCCTTATCCAGTCTATTTTTGATGGTCATTTGGGTTGGTTTCAAGTCTTTGCTATTGTAAAAAGTGCTACAATAAACATACATGTGCACGTATCGTTATAATAGAATGTTGTATAATCCTTTGGAAATATACCCAGTAATGGGATTGCTGGGTCTAATGGTATTTCTAGTTCTAGATCCTTGAGGAATCACACACTGTCTTCAACAATGGTTAAACTAATTTACACTCCCACCAACAGTGTAAAAACATTCTTATTTCTCCATATCCTCTCCAGTATTTGTTGTCTACTGATTTTTTAATGATCACCATTCCAACTGGCATGAGATGGTATCTCAATGTGGTTTTGATTTGCATTTCTCTAATAACCATTGACGATGAGCTTTTTGCTGTAGTTCTCATCTTTTGAATTTTGTGGTTGTTGAGAAGAGAAATAGATTAATCAAGTATGTTGCTACACATTTTTTCTTGCCCTGCTGAGTACATAACTATTTTCTGTGTGGATTATATCTCTTATAACTTAAAGAGTTTATAAAATATATCTACTTTGTGCCTTATAAATAAAATCAATATAAAGACCAATGAAAGTATTTTATGTAATCACAGCATCTAAGTATAGCTATATACTGAAGCATTCATATTCTACACCAACTTCTGGCTCTCATTCACAAGAGTGTTTTTTCTCATTTTAATAATTGTATATGTCATTTTAAAACTCTATATATCATTTGTTAAATTATAATTATTTTTCAGAAAATATGATTTAAAGAAGCTGTTGAAAGTACAAATGGCATAGAAAAGTGAATAATGCTTATAATCAATACTTAATATCAAACGAACCTAGTAGATAGAAATGATAGAATAGAGCCCACTCAATGCTCAGTTGTGGAATAGCCCAAAAAACGGTCAGGTTAAGCCTTTGTTAAGCCTAACATGACACATCTGAAACAATATTTACAATTCACTGTATAGAGTAAGCCACTCCTAGACATCAGAATTTGGAGATATGTTTGAGGATGGTCAACAGGAACAGCTAGAGAACGTCTACATAAGGCTTAAGTGATGTCACATCCTGAAGATACTCTTCATCTACTTCAACATTTTCCAGACTTCTCATCAAGTTATTATTTAGTGCCTTCTATCAATACAGGATCATCTGTATTTCAAAGTAATCACAATTAATACTCAATGAATAAATGAATCCTTCATCAGAGCTGATGCAATAATTCATAATGATTTCAATTTTATAAAAAATTTAAAAAGGCAAGTGACACTAATGAAAATACCACTTTTCATTTTCTTAAGATTTCAACTTTTACTTTCGATTCAAGGGGTACATATCCAGGTTTGTTACATGGGTGTATTGTGTCATGCTGAGATTTGAGGTGGGAATGATCCCATCACCCAGATAGTGGCCATAGTACTCAATAGTTTTTCAACCCCTGCCCTGCTATTGCTCTCCCCACTCAAGTAGTTCCCAGTGTCTATTGTTCCCATCTTTATGTCCATGTATACTGAATGTTTAGCTCCCACTTATAAGTGAGGACATGTGGTGTTTGGCTTTCTGTTCCAGTGTTGTTTATTCACTTAAGATTATGGGCTTCATCTGCATCCATGTTGTTGCAAAAGAGATTATTTTGTTCTTTTTTATGGCTGTGTCATATTCCATTTTGTATATGTACCACAGAAAATGCCACTTTTCAAATGACATAATAGTTTGTGCTTGATATAGATTTTTCTTCTAAGGATTCAGTAATTTAATAGTTGCCTCACATTTGAACAAAAAAACAAAACAAAACAAAAATTATACCAACTGACTTGTGCGAAATAGAATCATGGACGTGTAAAGAGTTGATGCCAATGGTATGTTAGTTATCTGAATTCATTTCTAACAAAACTTTTCTCAAAACTGAGCCCAAAATGATGGGAAAAATAAAACATCCTTTTAATAAATGAATATCATTAATCTTCTAAGTACACCACATAATAAGATGCTAAAAAACTATTTGGAAATGAATATGATGAGTAACTAACACTACTGTGCTAATATTACTGGAAGTGAATGGAAATATGTGTAATCTTACAAGAATTTTTGGAGCAGATACCATGTTAATAGCCGTTATAAATTACAGAATTCTAAATAGAGTCCCAATATACAAACTCTGGAAAGTGAAAAGAGTGTTCATATGACTGTTCAAAAATCTGTTAATAAAAATGTGTATAGTAAAATTATCTGATATCATTGAATATAGAGATGTTATAATTCTCATTTATTATGAAGGGATATGCTCTTAAGCATCAATAAAGCCAAATCAAAGAAATTTTATTTACAAAATAAGAAGATTAATTGTTCAAAATATGAGTTTATTGGGCATTTATTGTGCTATGCATTTTATTGAGGGATGCAAAGTAAAAAAAATTCTTGAATGCTGTTTCTAATACAAGAATATATAAATAAATCACTAATGACAGTAAAGTGTGATAGAAATATGAGTGTGAAAGTTAGTACTTTACTCATAATTGGCTATAAAGAAATCCTTACAACCCACAGAGTAGAAGAAAATCTTTGCAAGCCATACATCTGATAAGAGGCTAATTTCAAAATATATAAGGAACTCAATAAAAAGGAAACAAATAACCAGATCATAAAATGAGCAAAATATCTGAAGAGACATGTATCATAATAAGACATATAAATGATCCATAGGTTCATGAAAAATTCTTAATATAATATAAACAATAAACAAACACTAGGAGAATGCAAATTAAGTCCAACATGAGATATAACTTCACACCTGTTAGAATGGCTATAATCAAAAAAGGAAAGATAACAAGTATTTCAAAGAATGTAGAGAAAAGGGAACCCTTGTTCACTGCTGGTGGAAATATAAATTTAGTACAGCCATTATGAATAATGGTCTGGCGTTTCATTAAAGACTAAAACTAGAACTACAACTATCATATGATGCAGCAATCTCACTATGGGATATATGTCTAAAAAAAAGAAATCAATAAGTCAAAGAGACATATGCATTCCCATGTTTATTGAAGCACTATTCGCAATAGCAAAGATATGAAATCAACCTAAGTGTCTATCAATGGATGAATGGATAAAGAAAATGTGGTGTGTAAACAGTGAAATACTATTCAGTCTTAAAAAGAAGGAAGTTCTGTCATTTGCAGCAACATGATGAACTTGGAGGACATTATGTTACATGAAATAAGAAAAACAAGAATGGCATATCTCATATGTGGAATGTGAAAATGTCAATTCATAGTAGAGTAGAATGGTGGTTACCAGAGGCCAGGGCAGGGGAAAGGGAGGAAATAGAGACGTGTTCATTAAAGGGTATAAAGTTTCAATAAGACAAGAGGAACATGATTTCAAGATCTATTGCACAGCAGGATGACTATAGTAAAAAATAATGTGCGTTTCAGAATAACTGAGTGTAAATTTCCAACATCTCATCACAAAAAAATGAGTGAGATGAAGTGTATTAATCAGCTTAATCATTCCACATTATATACATATATTAAAACATCACACTGAAACTCACTAATGTATCCAAATATCATTTGCTAATTAAAATAGTATTAAGTAATAAATTAAAACAAGTTTAAAAACAGCCCTGGATACCTCGTACCCATTAAGATGGTTACTATCAAAAAAGGAAAATAATATAGAAAATAACAAGTGCTGACGAAGATGTGGAAAAATTGGAACTCTTGTTCAATCTTGATAGGAATGTAAAATGGTACAACCACTATGTAAAAGAGCATGGTGGTTCTTCAAACACTAAAAATAAAATTGTCATATATTCCAGCAATTTCATTTCTTTATATATATTCAAAATAAGTGAAATCAAGGAATGAAAGAGATATTTGCATAGTCATGTTCATAGCAGCATTATTTACAGTAGCTAAGAGATAGAAGCACCCTAAGCGTCTATCTACAGATCAATGGAGGAACAAAATGTGGTGTATACATGCAATGGAATCTTGTTCAGCCTTAGAAAGGAAGGACATTTTGGCACAGGATACAACAGGAATGAACCTTGAGGGCATTATGTTAAGTGAATTAATCTAGTCATCAAAACCACATGAAAAGACAGATGCTGTATTATTCAATTGACATGAGATATCTACAGTAGTCAAAGCCATACAGACAGAAAATAAAATGGTGGTTGAAAATTTTATGTATATGTATTTTGCCAGATTTAAAAATTAAAAAAAAAATAAAGCCCCTGATCTTTAAGAAAGCAATTAAACTTATATAGGCCTAGTGTTCCATTATTGGAACACTAAGCATATGGGAGTTATTTACATCCTACTGCTCAAGGTCATTACCAAGATCTGATTGCAAAAATTTAAAAAAAAAATTGCAATCTCAGGCATATATGGATTAAGGAAAACTTTGCATCCTTGTTATTTCTGGGGCCATACTTCCATCTAGCATGATGATGCCTAAACAGCCTTTTTAAAAGTAACATAAATATCCAAAGTTTTAGAGATTAAAATAGTGAGGAAAAACAAATAATTATTATCCTTCCCAGGAAATATCCATAAGCCAAAAGCCTTTTCTTAGGGGAATCTTCACAAAGAATAACCTGAGAAAAAGAAAAAATTGAATTATTTAAGCAGGACATTTAGGATTTGCTCTGGCTTGTGATAAATATATACAGAGCAAGTCAAATTGCATGATGCCCTATTTTAAGAAGTTTCATTTTCTACACAAATGAATTAGAGTTTAATTTATCTATTCTGAAAGCATTATTTAGTATTCTTTGAAATTAGAGATTCCATTATATCACTTATCTTTTACTTGAAGACTAAAGCACATGTCTCAGAAGTGGAAGCAGTGGTAACATGTTACAACTCATTGCCAACTGGAAATCAATCTGTAATAAAGGTTGGACTTCTAAAATTATTATGTAAGTCAATGGGAAAATATATGATTCCATTTTCAGAAATGTGCTTCATGTACAAATGTCAAGGAATGCAACTATTTGTAAAATGAGGTCTAATTTTAGTCATATAAGATTATTCAAAAACAAAAATCACACTCAACTCAGTATTTCCTGGGTGAGTAAAGAAAAACAGAAATAAGCCATTTCTGAGGTGCTGGGTTATGTTGCTTGATAAATTTACTAAGAGCCTAGAGAAAACTGAAGTTGCTGCTCTCTGACTACAACATTCAAGTTTATCATTTGTGTGTAACATAAAAGGGCAATTTAGATGTTAAAATTTAATCAACATGAAACATTAATGCCTTAGGTTGAAACAGAGAATGGCACAATAATGGCATTAGAAAGGGTGAAAATAGCACCATTACTCTCATTGACATCATCAATGTGTTTGCTTCAGTGAACTGTACCTCCAAAATGGAAAAACAAAAAAGTCATTTGTAAGGAAGTTATCACCAATATTTAGCTTTCTTCTTGCCCAACTGTAGAATGACCTATATTCTAT
Source organism: Cebus imitator (assembly GCF_001604975.1). Taxonomy (NCBI): domain Eukaryota; kingdom Metazoa; phylum Chordata; class Mammalia; order Primates; family Cebidae; genus Cebus; species Cebus imitator. The sequence continues at coordinate 294,226 of NW_016108067.1, read as the reverse complement.
AAAAATGAAAAAATACATCTAACCAAAACATAGATTTGTTCATTTAAAACACAGCAACATTTGGCAGATTTCCTTTATCATCTTTGGGTTAATGTGATTGCATTAGGGAAATTAAAAAGTTGATCATTAAACAAAAATATGAAATATTGCTTCTTGGGGGCAATAAGTACTATTTAATATAAACTCAACAAACATTTATTTGGCTATCAGTCTACAAGTAATTAATTATCTACTATGCCCCAGATACATAATAATGCATAAACATATACATATATAACCTCTCTTATGAGTGTCAAATCCATATTTCTAACTGCCAACCGGAGATTCCATCAGAAAATCCCACAGGCACTTCAAAGTCCATAAGGCCAAATGGTAACAGCCCTGTGTGTACACATTATTATGTGTAGCTCTCTCTATATATCTACACATATATATGTGCACTCTATGCATACATACATATATGTGTAGACCTATTTAAAGATACAGTATATGAATTTTGAAATGAGAGCCAGAAGACTTAGATTCTGAGACGCTATGCACTACAACCTTGTTTGCCTCTCTCAAATATTTCTATAGCCTTCTCACTTGTTTCTCCAGCCCTAACCTCTCTTATGAGGGCCAAATCCATGTCTAACTGCCAACCAGACATTTCCATCAGGAAATCCCACAGGCACGTCAAAGTCCACAAGGCCAAATTGCAACAGCCCTGTACGTATGTATGTGCCCATACAATTCAGACACTCACAACACCCATTGAAGTCAATATTGGCTTTTCTTCTTCATTCTTATTTCACTTTCCAGACACAGATTAAACTACTGCCTTTTTTGGGAGCCCTTCACAACCTTAGGCAGAATTCATTTCTATTTTGTCCATATTCTCACTGTTTTTAGTACATATCCTTAATACTATACTTACACCTTTTTGTTGTGATTATTGAAGTAACTATCTTTCTCTTCTGCTACACCATAAACCTCTAAGGCAGATGACATTTTTGTTGCTGTCTTGTTTTGTTTTTGAATGGATTAATTTGAAAACACTCAAATCAAATGCTGTTTTTAAAAGAAAATTCTGTTACAGTAGGTATGAGTTGAAGCATCTCTTACTTTCCACATACGTGCAAGTGGTTCTAATGTGTTCTAAGGACTGAAAATCACTGAATTACGCAAATAGCTAGACTGAGAGTACTGCTAACACAATAAATATTTTTAAAAAACTCTTTGGGTGTAAGTATACACTCTTATATTTGGTTAAATATCTGATATGTCACTCTAATGATTTCTGGTGATGGCAACAATTTTCTAAGTAGTGTATCAAATCATCCTTTTATAGTTTCAGCCACATTTTTTTTTGAGATGGAATTTCACTGTTGTTGCCCAGGCTGGTGTGCAATGCCATGATCTAGGCTCACTGCAACATCTGCCTCCCATGCATCAGCCTTCTGAGTAGCTGAGATTACAAGCGTGCACCACCACGCTCGGCTGATTTTTTGTATTTTTAGTAAAGATGGGGTTTTGCCATGTTGGCCAGGCTGGTCTCAAACTCTTGACCACAGGTGATCCACCTGCCTCAGTCTCCCAAAGTGCTTGGATTACAGGTGTGAGCCACCATGCCCGGCCCAGTCTGTACACATTTAAAACACCCTGACTGTTAGATATGATAAATATTTTGATGGAGAGATGGAGCCATTTACTGAAGAAAAGTAGGTTGCAAAACAACCTGTACAAAATATTCCCATTTTAGTAGCAACTGCATAGATGGGTACACATGTGTACAAAAGAATCATGAACAACATACACTAAGTTGCTGACAGTAGTAATATTCGGCTGGTAGTGGTGTTTATTTAATATTTTACTTTATGTGTCCAACATAAACAGTTTTTATAATAACCAAGTAAAAAAAAATGCATACACCTCCTATCAGAATTGATAGGAATCTAGAAGGGAAAGTGATTAATATAAACTGAATGCTTTATGCATCAGGCAGTATGCTAGATGTTGGGGATAGAACAACTAATAATGTAAGGACAGGTCTAGAGAAGTTAAACAGCATATCCATGGGTTATTATAAACAAATAATAGAATTGGGATTAAATCCAGGTATTTATGATTCCAAAATAATATTTATTCCATTTCATCTTGGTTCTCTGGGTCCAGTAACATTCCTGGGCAAAACTTAAGTTTTTTCTGCTCTGCTCACATTATTTCATGCTATGAATCACAAGGATCGTTACCATGGGGCCTGTTTCAGGATACTCTTCATTCATCAACTTAATCTTTATCATCTTTCCTAATGTTTTGGTCAACTAATCTGATAAAATAATTTATGCAAAAGAATTGATGTACTGGTCATTGTACTGAACACCCAAGTGCCATGTATGTGCAGCCTATTACGCTTGATGTTGGGATGACAGGGCTCATTTTCAAGTGGAGGGTTTGGAAAGCTAAACACTCCCAAGGTGATTGCATCACAATCTGGTAAATGCTATAATAAAGAAAACAAGAAAACAGTCACTGTGAGCATGGAGAAGTTAAATGCTTAATTCTGTACTGGAAGTCACAGAGAGCTTAACAAGAAAGTAAGTAGGCAAAGGGCATATGGAGCAAAGACCAATACCTGTGCAAAGTAAACGTGTAACAGTGAAAGAACCCTCCTTCCTAAGGATCAGCTTGACCATTTTATGTCAACTTCCTACAAACTGATTGCACTTATATTGATGCCAATTTCCAATGCTAAGTGTCTCCGGGTTTGCAGCAGACTAGTAGTCTGAAATACTTTCAGGCAAACCTTTCAGCAGATCTCACAGTAACATCTCTTGAAGCAAAAACCTGTGGCTTATGCAGCCTCTCTTTCATATTAGTACATGTTATTCTCACTGAACTGCATCCCTGAGCACCTCACATAGTGACATGTTTAATGTAGCTGGGTTACCTAATAATATTTGCAGAAATTAGGAAGCTGTCGGGAGAGCTTTGTGAATTGCTTTCTAAAATCACTCTGAATTATCAGCTAACGAAAAAATTTGGGCAAACTGTTCAACACTGAGTACAAGCGGATAAAAATCAACCTCTGGAACATTCAATTTTGTTTATCATTAATGCTAGAGTATATTTAACGGATGAATTTTTTTCCAGAGTAGTCACCTCAATTTATTCCAGTAGGTATCCTTGATAAGTAAATTATTTCAACCCTTTTTAAAAGACAATAGAAATTAACTCATTCCAAAGAGTAAAGGAGAGGAACATAAACTTTTGGATCCGAAGTATGCTTGGAGAGAAATATGTGAATAGGTAGTTAGTGATAAAAAGAATTAACATTTTATGCATAGCTGTAAGTAACTGAGGCCTTTCAGGCATCAGTGATAGGTAATATATACATAAATATTTGCACTTCCTTATGTACTTTGAGTTGTCTTTATGAGCTTCCTGAAGTGTTGACATTTTTTTCAATTATTTCACAGTTACAGGTTACATAATTAATTGTAGTTCTATAGATCAGGGTCTCAGAATTAGAAAATATTTCAAAATAACTAGACAGTTACAAAATATAAACATACACATAGATTAGCTTTTAAAAAGTTAAGCCATGTGACTTGGCATCAAAAAGATATACTCAAAAATACAAAAAAGTTAAGAGTGAGTCAGTGATGAAATTAAGAACCAAGACGGAGAAGAAATCAGACATGTCTTCTATTTCTTCTCTAAAATCCCACCCCAGGTAGAAAGTGTTATTTACTCTAAAAATGTTTTGCACATGTCCCAAAATAATTGCAAGAATGCCAAAAAAAAAAAAATTCTCTATTGCCTACAAGAAGATAGGCAGTGAATACTTTGGTGAAGTTACTGGGTAACATTTAAGGAAATTTTTAGTAAATATTTTATTTATTTATTTATTTATAAGACATGGGGTTTCACCATGTTGGCCAGGCTGGTACCGAACTCCTAACCTCGTGATCCACCTGCCTCAGCCTCCCAAAGTGCTGGGATTACAGGCCTTATATTTTGTAAAGTTAAGAGGCAAACTATAAAACATGTTTCAAAATTAATTTCAGACAAAAAGCAATCAAATATTTTAAATAAATCTTTAAACCTAAATAATTACAGGAGAAAAGATTAATTTCCAGTGACAAATAATATTTATACATGTTCCTTCCTGTTGTAAAATCACATATGGGTAAAGTTTATGAATGGATAAGCTCAACAGCCTGACCTGAAAATAAAGTAGGGCAAAGTTTACCAAAAAACAGTGGGAAACACAACAGGATTCTATATTATTTAAGAGTAAGTGTTTATTTATTTATTGACTTAAAACTTTAAACTCTAGGTCTCCAGAGGCAAATACATTCGTCCAGTAAACATTTACTTATTGCCTTTCATTTGCTAAGTATCAGTGGAGAAATGAGGCAATATAAAGATGACGGTTACATTCTCTGCACTCAAGACATTGACAACTGAGATGGAGACACATGCGTGCACACAAATACAACTTACTGCTATATAACAACAATTATATTAGCCTTTATAACAATGGCTAGAAACAAAAGTTCACTTTTTTTATTTGTTATAATAATGGCTAAAAACAAAAACTTACTATTTTTGTATTTTTTAAATGATTTTTAGTACAATTTATTTTATTAACTTACTCGGATTTGTGACTGAACAGCATGTTGTGTGTGTACACCAAGACAGCATCTGAGTGCCCATACATTTAAGGAAAAACACACGTGACAAAATCCTAATCCTAAGTCAGCATAACCTGGCCAGTTTTTGAGAAATGGCAAATATTCCTTCTCACTTCCAATAGTCTCACATATGGAGAATTACCTTTCTTTCATAGCAGTCCACAATTTATATTTATCTGAGACCCAGTGTACTTTTCTTCGACCTCATAGTATTAATCTCAGCTCATCGGAAACAAACTTCCTGTGTTCTTTATATTGCATACTATTACACTGAAGGTTTATAACATCACTACTTTTTAACAACACACTTTAGGAAAGACTCTTTGAACTTCACAAAATAAAATCTTATAATCTTTTTTTTCAGAAGGTGCTATTTTTGGTCTTTGATTTTCTTTTTTATTGTGAATTACCTCTTAAGCAGAATTGAAAAATGTTAAATATCCTCAAATATAACATTTTCTATTAAAAACAACAACGGCAAAAATATCCAGTCTATATCCTAGATCAGTATACATTCTGCCCAGCCTGCCATACATTCCACATTCACATTTCCTGCTTTGCATGTTGGCGCCAATGCACTGTGCAAGTTTTTCAAACAACATACATTCAAATATATTCACAAGTATTGATAGTACTAAGGCAACAA
>NW_016108067.1:286239-288891 GCF_001604975.1 Cebus imitator | reverse complement strand
AAAAAAAAAAAAAAAAAAAAAAAAAAAAAAAAAAAAAAAAAAAAAAAAAAAAAAAAAAAAAAAAAAAAAAAAAAAAAAGTTGTTTCAACTTTCAGATTAATTCTGAAAATTCAGTGAAAAAGAAATCCTGCACTCCTGAAGTGTTCTGACTAATTAAGAGTTTGATGCAAACACAAGATTCTATGAAAACTTCTTTTAAAAGAGAATACACTTTAGAAAAGCATTTTAGCACTAACAAGGTAAAAACTATATACACTAAGATCACAACTTCAAAATTGTTTCCAAAAGTAGATAATCTAATCTAGAAATTGGAATGTATTTTTCCAATCGAACAATGCTATAAAACTGTGGTAAGCTCTCCAGAAAAGATGTAGAAACACCCTGCTTACTAGAAAAATTTCTTTTAGTATACCATGTATCAGCAATGAAAAATAACTAAAAACAATGCTGTTGTAATACTGGTAACAAGGGGAAAAAGGGAATATATGTAATTCTAAGACCACAACTGCATCTCCTTTAAGAAACAGAATATATGAATCACTCAAAGAGAATGCAACTAAAGATTAACCAAAATTCTTGGTATGAAAATTCAAAAAGATGGTGTTGGACAGGAGTCAAAAAGTCTTAAAGCCAAGTTTTCATTGACCAAAAGATCACTCACTATCTCTGCTTGGAGGAGTACAGGTTAAGTTGGGCTGGTTCCACCTGGAAAGCAAAAGACACAGAGAGTTAATCGCAAAAACAAAACAAACAAACAAACAAAAAAACCCCGCAGCACGAAGAAGTAAAATCAAGCAGAACTGAAAGGTAAATCTGTGCACCTGGAGAACAAGGCGTCCATCCTTAGCTCCAGAGGCCTGCGTAGTTCCCATGGAGGCCTGCAGGGAGGGGTCCCCCACCCACAAAGAGCTTCATCTCCGGCCAGTTGTAGCAGTGGGTGTACAGCGCACTGGGCAACTCTTCCATGCCACCAAAGTAATTCACCCAGAAATCATCGTGGTTGAGCCAGCCTCTGCCACAGTCGAGCTTGAGCTTCTTCCCTGCAGGTTCCGGAGTGGAGTCGAGGCTCGTGGAAGCTCTCTCCTCCAGGAACTTCTGGGCGCGGATGTCATAGAAGAGCAGGGAGCCATGGCCGGTGCCCACAGTGATCAGATGGCGGTAGAAGCTCAGCGACCGCACGCCCGTGCCACCCTCTCGAGAGCACAGGGGCCGGATGTTGTGCTGGCGCTGGCGTGGATCCAGGAAGGACACGTGGGACTGAGATCCCACAGCGTACACGGACAATTCATCGCAGTAGGTCAGGCATACATTCTCTCGGCAGTAGGGCAGCCTGATGGACAGCAGCCTGGATAGTGTGCTCCGGGCTTTCCACAGGTGGAAGTAGCCATCCAAGGACACCGCTCCCAGCTCCTGGTTTTTGCCGCTGAAGGCCAGGGCCCGCACCTTGCGGTTGCCCGGGTTGGTGCTGACCCTGGGGATGGTTTGCACATCCCTAGGACGAATGTGGGCATATATGGGGAGACCCACCTCACTGTGCCAGGCAATGCTGCCATGGAACATGTCCGGGTCCATCCGCCACAGCGCCACGGTGCCGTCGCGGGAGCCGCTCACAGCCACGGTGTCACTCAGCCAGGCGATGGCAAAGATCCAGTCCTTGTGGCCATGGCGGTCGCCCAGGCACAGGGGATCCAGGGTGGGCAGCCGGTAGATGGCCAGGCTGTTGGGGTTTTCGCCGCCAGTGGCTAGAAGCGTCTTGGAGGGATTCAGCTCGATGGCATGGATGCCGCAGCCATGATGGGCCGGGGCCAGGCCGGCATCCTTGTCCCGCATGAGGGGGATGCGTGTGATGTGGCCCGACTGCACGTCCACCACGAAGAACGTGTTACACTTGGTGCCGCACACCACCTGCCTGGAGTTCAGCCACTGAGACGCGAACACCTTGTTGAGGGTGCCCAGGTCTAGCTGGCGCTCCGTCAGCAGCTCGGGCAGCCTCTGTACCGCGTAGCCCCGCAGCTCGCTCTCGAAGCCCTGGAGCCCCGCTGCGCCCCGGGCGCCTACCTCCCGGCCCTTCAGATAGTGCACCAGCCAGCGACGCGTCGCCGGCCGCCTCTGCTTCTTAGGTAGTAGCGGCCCCTCTCCGTCCGCCGCCGCCAAGCCCTGCGACGAGGAGCTCCCGGCGCCGGCCTCGATAGCCGGCGCTTTCCGTTTCCTGCTACCTGTTTGCTGCTGGGCCATGGTGGGCGGCGGGCGAGCGGCGGCAGCACTGCTTTGGTGGCGGCGGCGCGTGGCTCTCCTGTTGGCCTTGACGGCGGCGTGGATGGCTGCGCTTCCGCGTCAGCCCGGACCGCGGGGTCTCTAAGGCTGAGGTTGGGGTGTCCGCTGGCACGGAGCCTTCAGGGTCGGAGGCGCTGCAGCGGCGGACCGGCGAGGGACGCGCGGACTAGGGCGGCGGTAGGGGTGCAGACCTAGGCGAGGGCGGGAAGTGCGCCTGGCTGGGCCGGCAGAGAGCAAAGTCAGTGTGGGGCGAGATCGACGCGGGGGGTCGAGTGGGAGGGGCGGAAGCAGTGGGAGGAGCCGGCGAGCGGGCAAGCGGGAGTGAGGGCGTGGGGTGTAGCTGAGGCCAGGCGGGGTGAAGTCTGGGAGGGGTGGGGA
>NW_016108067.1:268094-285163 GCF_001604975.1 Cebus imitator | reverse complement strand
ACGTTCCAGAGGAAGGGAACAACATGGATACAATGATGCAAGTGTAGCGGTTCTGTGCATAAGCGTAACTTCTCAGGGATCATCACGTTCTTAACCAGTTCTGCTGCTTCAGAGAAGCCAGTCAGGTGGCAGGTCTAAACAGGGCGTGCTCAGTTACCCACTGATTTCAGTTACACAGTGATACATTGGAAAGAGAGGCTGGCAGCTAATACCCGTGGTGATGAATTTATTTCCCAATCAGGGAAAAACATAGGAGTTGTTTTGTTGCTGCTTTCCCCCAACCTCCTTCTCATTTTTCTGATTTTCCGACCCCTTCCCCCACCCCCTTTAGCAACTTCACCTCAAGTGCACAAATTCCAAGTAAAAGCCCTAGGTCCTTCTCACCACTCCAATTCAGCTGCTGACTTCCAGTGCACCGCAACACTCTCTTGCACCTCAATTTTGATTCCTCCCCATATTATTCATCCTATAGCAACAGAAAGGCTGCATCTGCTGGTGGTAGTGAACATGAAATTAGGGACAGATTCTTAGAGGAAGCTGCATTTTGTTTCTGCACATGGAAAGAGGCAACCATATGTGAAAAGGCACAGATGATGTAGAGGATTGTTTCATGAATTTTAGTGCACGTTAACATCTCAGGAGCAGCTTAACAGATATGCACATCCTTTGATTCTGTCCCTAAAGATTTGATGCAAATGATCAGTGGACATTTATTTGAGAAACACTGGTCTACACGCCTCTCACTCAGATGGGGACAGGATGTGTTGCAGGTAGGAGATAAATATCTTCATGCACTTCAGGGTTACCTTGAAAATGGGCCTTATCCAGGTGAATATAGTGCAAGAATTGGGAATTTAAAAGGCTATGATGGTGTAGAGGTCAGAGAAAAGCTTGGCCCAGGGAGGGAAATTGTACCTATTATGCATATAGAATTTACTATACTTTACTATTACCTACACCTTCACTATACTGTTATATTAACAGGCATTGCTGCAAGTGAGGCAGGATAATAGGGTGTGGAGGCAGGGAGCCTAAGGCCATTTCCTGCTGACTTCCTAGAACTAAATTGAAAGGAAAACCCTTACTTCCCACGCCTAAGTAACAAAAGGACCAAAGGCTACTCCCTTTACATACCCCCACTTTTTCTGCACCTGCAGATGGGAGATTGAAAGTACCACTAATGGGTTGATTTTTGCAACCAATCAGATGATTGCATAGGAGTGTAACTATGTAAATTCAGCTTCTGATTGGTTGCTGTCCACAATCAATCAGACTGATTGCAGGCCAAGTCTTTATTTGCATAGAAGTCCAACTGTGTAACTTCACTTGAGCCTCTGACTGGTTACTTTCTGCAACCAATCAGACTGATTGTGGGCCATCCCTTCATTTACATGAGGTGAGTGCCAAGTGACCATTGGGAAGCATATTTGGACCCAAGAAGATTCTGTATCTGGGGCCCTCGAGCTGCTACTGGGGCCCACTCCCACACTGTGGAGTGTACTTTCATTTTCAATAAATCCCTGCTTTCATTCTTTCATTGCTTCATTCTTTCCTGCTTTGCTGTTTCTTTTGTCCAATTTTTTGTTCAAAACACGAAGAACCTGGACAAGTTGCATTCAAGATCCTCTACGGGTAACACAAGAAAAAATACTATCTCATTTAAGCCACCCTTATAATAGCAGTAACTACTAACTGCTGGTTCAACATTAGAAAGTCAGAGAGTGTAAATTACCATCTCAACAATATTTTGTAAATAATATGATCACATCAACTGACACAGGAATAGCATTTGACAAAATCCAACCCCCATTTGTAATTTAAAACTCTCAGCAAACTAGAAATAAAGGAGAATTTCCTTAACTTTGTAAAGGACATGTACAAAAATTTACAAGAAGCATCATATGTAAAGGAGAGCAATTAGATGCTTTACATCTAAGATCAGAAGCAAGGAAAAGTTTTCTGCTTTTACCACTTTTACCCAACTGTAACTGGAATTTTCACCCAGTGTAATATGGCAAGAAAAATAAATAAAAGCCCTACAGATAGGAAAGAATGACATGAAACTGTCTCTATTTGCAGAGGTAATGATTGCCTATGTAGAAAATCCCAAGAAATCTAAAAAGAAAAGCAAAATTCTTAAAACTAATAAGTGAGTTCAGCAAGTTCATAGAATGCAAGTCAATGCTCAGAAATCAGTTTCATTCCTATATATCAACAATGAACAAAATGGAGAATGACATTAAAAACAAAATACCATTTAAATCACATAAATAAAATGAAATAATTATATATAAATTTACCAAAATATGTACAGGATCTGTATGGTGAAAAGCACAAAATAATAATGCACGGAATTAATCAAGACCTAAATACATGCCATGTTTATGCATTGGAAGACACAACATAGTAAATATGTCAACATTCCTGATTGATTTACAGTTTTAGAGCAATTCCTATCAAAATCGCAGCAGGGTATTTTTGGAGCTTGTTCTAAAATTGATATCTAAAGGTACAGGCCCTAGAATAGCTAAAGCAATCTTGAATAAGGTGAAAAAAATCACTCCATCCCACATTAAGATTATTGTGGCTACTACATAGCCACAATAATCAAGACAGTGTGATATTAGCACAGTGATAGATAAATCCAAAAATTGAATAGAGAATCCAGAAATAGACACACAATAATGCACCTAGCTGATATTTGACAGAGGTGCGAAGGCAATTTCAATAAACAGCTGGAGAAACTTAACATCTATAGGCAAAACAAAATGAACCTTGACCCAAACGTCTATTCTTAAACAAATTTAGTAAAGTTACAGGATACCACATCGACATACAAAAACCAGTAGCATTTCTATATGCCAAGAGTGGACAATTCCAGGTAATTTTTGTATATCAGTTCTAACAGTTTTGTTGGCGTCTTTAGGTTTTTCCAAATATAAGATCATATCATCTGCAAACAAATTTGACTTCTTTCTTTCCGATTTGGATGCCCTTTATTTCTTTCTCTTGTCTGATTCCTCTAGCTAGGAATAGATTGCACACAAATTTAAAACATAAAATCATACATTTCTTAGAAAAAAGCATGGACGAAGATATTTGAGCTTTATCCTTAAAAGGAAAAACTGATAAATTGAACTTCATCAAAATTATAAATTTTTACTTGGTGAAAAACCCTGTTAAGGGGACCAGAGGACAAGCTATAGACTTGGAGTTAATGTATGAAAACTGTATACTGAAAAAAGGACTCCTGTATTGAATATATAAGTACTCTTGAAACTCTCAAAACATCACACCTATAATTCCAGCACTTTGGGAGGCCAAGGCGGGCAGATCACATGAGATCAGGAGTTCGAGGCCAGCCTGGCCAACATGGTGAAATTCCTACTCTACTAAAAATAAAAATTAGCCGAGCATGGTGGTGGGCCCCTGTAAGCCCAGTTACTTGGGAGGCTGATGCAGGAAAATTGCTTGAGTCCGAGGTCGAACAACTGCACGCCAGCCCAAGCGACAGAGCAAGAGTCCATCAAAAATAAATAAATAAATAAAAAATAAACTCAAAACGGTAAAAAATCATAATAATTCAATTAGAAAATGGGTAAAAGACGTAAACAGGCATTTAATCAAAGAGGAGTTTTAAGAGTTTTTGTATATTCATGACTCTAGTCCGTTGTTGAGGATACAGTTTCCAAACATTTCCTCCCAGTCTATAGCTCAATCTGTCTTACATAAATTACAACATATCTTCACACAAAATCCTGCACTTGGATGTTTATGGCAGCTCTATTTGTAATAGCCAAAATCTGGAAACAACCTTGGTAAATTCCAATGGATGAATAATTAAACACATTGTGCTATATCCATATATTGTCACTGCTCAGCAGTCAAAAAGGAACACACTGTCAATTTATGTTACCACTAAGATGAATCTCAACAGGAATATGTTGAATAAAAAACGCCAGTATCAGAAGGCTACACACTGTATGATTCCATTAATATAACATTCTTGAAATGACAAATTTATAGAACTATAGAACAAATTAGTGGTTACAGGGGTTAAGATGGGGAGTGAGAGTGGGAGGGAAGTGGGTTTATCTATAAAAGGGCCATAGTATCACTGTAGTGATGAAAATGTTCTATATCTTAACTTAATCAATACCAATATTCTGATGGTGATATTTTAATATAGTTATTTTTTAATTGGGGGAAGGTGAGTAAAATGTACACTGGATCTCTATATTTTTTTCTATAGATTGTATGTGAACACGATATTTTCAAAATTTAAAAAATAGTTGAAAACCATTAAGAAAGAAACCATGACATATGTAAATATCAAGTTATATATGTTATCAAGATAGAAAATTTTTAAAAATTAATTATAAGCACCGTTTTGTCAGTAGATCTAATGTTAACATATAAGACGCTGCCTTCAATTGTGAGGCCTCACTTTTTGACTTGGCAGGGGCCATTAGAACGTTTGAGCACTAGAAACAGAAAAATACAGTGCAGTGCCATTCTACATCCTTCGCATTCTTCACTCAACCATATACAACTGCCAAGCACTGAATGTAAATTAGCAAAAACAGCCCGATTAGCATTACAAACACCTCATAAGTATATCTAAGGATGATGCAAGCTAATAACTTCAGTGAGGTGCTGGAATCATGATTCTTTAGACCATGAGTAGTCAAATGTCATAAATATCATTGAAAATTACACTTTTAAAATGTATGGTTTAAGAAATGTCCTTGAGCTAAATAAACATATTGTTTGTTTTCAATATACTTCATTATTATTTTTAAATTTGGTTATTCTTGGTGATGCTGCCATTCAAATATTTGGTTTTATGTTCAGTTTTTTTTAAGTTTATTATTTTTCCCATGTCTGGATTAAATGGCTTTCATAGCTGAAAAAGGTACTTCATGAGGTTACATAGGTTTAATTAGGAGTATTATTGAGTGAGTTTAGTATATCATTATTCACATTTTAATCCCACCTACCAATTATGCATACACTTTTAAAGGAAACACTGCTAGTAAAGTTTCAACTTCTTTGAAGCCCATTAGTTGTTCCTGCCAATTTATGGGTCAGCACTGTAATTTTTACTTTTACAAATGATTTGACATTGCTGAGCATGGTGGCTCACTCCTATAATCCCAGCACTTTCGGAGGTGGAGGCAGGTTGATCACTTGAGGTCAGGAGTTTAAGACCAGCCTGGGAAACATGGAGAAATCCTGCCGCTGCTAAAAATACAAAAATTAGCAGGCCTTGGTGCTGCACACCTGTAGTCCCAGCTACTCCAGAGGCTGAGGTGGGAGGATCACCTGAGTCCGGGAGACAGAGGTTGCAGTGAGTGCTGATCCTGCCACTGCACTCCAGCCAGGGTGACAGAGCGAAACTCTGTCTCAAGAAAAAAAATTGATCTCTATTACAGATTTTCTTTCGGAATATTTTATAAACAGTTTAGAAACACTGCTTCTAAAGGATGAGTTCATGTCCTTTGCAGGAAGATGGATGAAGGTGGAAACCATCATTCTCAGCAAACTAACAGAAAAACAGAAAATCAAACACCACATGTTCTCACTCATAAGTGGGAGTTGAACAATGAGAACACTTGGACACAGGGAAAGGAACATCACACACCAGGGCCTGTGGGAGGGTGGGGGCCTATGGGATGGATAGCCTTAGGAGAAATACCTAATGTAGATGACGGGTTGATGGATGTAGCAAACCACCATGGCACATGTATACCTATGTAACAAACCTGCACTTTCTGCACATGTATCTCAGAACTTAAAGTATAATTAAAAAAAAAAAAAAAAAAAAGAATTGCTTGAACCCCGGAGGCTGAGGTTGCAGTTAGCTGGCATTTTGCCACTGCATTCCAGCCTGGGCAACAGAACAAGACTGTCTCAAAAAAAAACAAGATCTGAGGTTACATGATATTTTATGCTGTTTTCCTAATGTTACTTCATAATAAAAAGCAAAAAAATAAAAATTTGTTTGTGTCTTACTTAGCTCTATCCCTCTGAAATTGCTCTCGGTAACACTGGAAAAATCAATACTTATGTCCTCTTACACAACGGCTTCATATACGCCTGCTGTAGTCACCCTGGGTTTAATGCTAAGCATCACCACCTATCTGCTGTGTGACCTCGACAAAACACTCATCTCTCTGACCAGGAAAGAAACACTTTTTCCAAAGTTATTTTTTAACATGCTGATAGTGATAGTTTTATTTTTTTTTAAGTTAGACACTTCAGTTATACTTAGGAGAAAAATCTTATAAACACATTTTAAATATTGATATTTCAATATTTATTTCAATATTTCAAATATTTGAAAAAATATTTCAAAATTCCCTCTTTATAACAAAATATTTTGTTCAAAATCAGAATTTACTCTTTGGAAAGTTATCAAAGTCCATAAGGGTCAGATTAAGTGTGTTTTTTTTTGCTTTGTTTGTTTTCAAAAAATCTATTAACATCATATTGAGAATTAGTTGTCATTAATGAAAAAGTTGACAAATTTGATACAATTTTTTAATAAAAAACATATATATAATTCATTTTTAAGTTATTGTAAATCTATTATCATGGAAAAAATCTTCATCAGTGATATCCAGTACAGTAGCCCCAACTTATCCAAGTGAGATCTGTTCTAAGACACACAGTAAGTGGATGCCTGAAACTGTGCATAGGACCAAATCATATTGTCCCTCAGTTTCTCAGGGGGATTTGTTACAGAAACTGGTGGGGATACCCAAATCCAAGCATGTTCAAGTTTGTTACATAAAATAGTGTAGTATTTGCATTTGACATATACACAACCTCCTGTATACTTTGAGTCACGCATAGATTACTTATAATACCTAATATAATGTAAATGCTATGTAAAAGTTGCTTTACTGAATTATTTAAGGAATAGTGACAAGAAAAAAATCTGTGTATGTTCAGTACAGACACAATTTTTTGTGAATATTTTCAGTCCAATTTTGGCTGAATCCATGGATATGGAACCCATGGATGTGAAGAGCTGACTGTATTTACAATTTTTTAAAATCTGATAAATTAGAAGGCTACTAAGTGACTAACAGATGGGTAGCATAGAAAGTGTGGATACATCAAAGTGATGATTCACTTTTAGGACAGGATGGAGTGAGAAGGGGCAAGATTTTATCACACTACTCAGAATGGAATGCAATTTTAAACTTTTGCATCATTTACTTCTGGAATTTTCCATTTAACATTTTTGGGCCACACTTGACCATGGGTAACCGAAGTCACAGAAAATGAAAATGTGGGTAAGGTGGGGCTACTCTCTTACATAAATCGCATATATCAAACTGGACTTAAGGTGGTATCATCTAATCTTTTGACTCAGGGCTGCTTCTCTAGCCCTTTGTATAACAGACTGACAGATGGATCTAGTGAGATTGCCGATCTGTTTATTAAATAGTGAAGCTTAATTTTATTTTCTAATGTATAAAAAGTTGAATATAGTCACCAGTGAGCAGTAACTTCGGTTGAGTTCTGTAGAAGCAGGGCCTCAGATGAGAATTTTTGTGCAAGTGAAATAAGGTTGCTAGATAAAATACAAGGTGTCCAATTAATTTGAATTTCAGATTAACAGTGATTAATTTTACAGTGCACACATGTTCCAAATATTTTATGGGACATATTTATACTAAAAACCATTCCTTCTTTTCTAGAAACTAAAATTTAAATGAGTGTATAGTATTTTTATTTGCTAACTATGACAACACTGTATGTGATGTATTAAGAAAGTATTCTTAGGTAAGACATATAAAGGCATAAGGGAAACAGGATAGGGCAGAGGAAGAAGCTCTGCAGAAATCTGAGTTTATTCACCCTGGCTCCGATTCCATAGGGAGATCTAGAGTGAATGGTACCACCAATGTTGTCTTGGGGAGGATATGAAAATCCAGTCATTTTCAGTGAGGTGGGCTTCCTAAGCCCAGGGAAATTCTCAGGAGAAAGTTGCAGCTGTGAGCAATTGACATAGTAACAGCTGCAGAACTGGGGGATGGTGAAGAGAATGCTCACAGAAACTGGGGGATGGGTGAACTTGGCAGGGCACTAAGAGCATCTATTAGAAAAGGACTCTGGAAACATGGCAACCTGAATATGGTTTCCTTAACTTGACCTCCAAACTATCTACCTTTCCTGAGTCCGATGTCTACTGGAGTCTACAGGCAGCTTTACTCTTTGAGGGTCTCGCTAGAGAAAACTGGTATCTTTGTAAGCCACTGCTTTTTCTTATTTTTTTTATAGCAAAATATAATGTCAGATGACACAGATATAAAAACAAAACAAAATCTTGAAAGAAAGTCTAACAGAGTAGATATAGAATCACATTCAATCTAAGGGGTCAAGAGTGACTTTCACTATGTATATACAACAATACAGAAGCTGAACAATAAATTTCATGTAATAAAACACTAGACAAATGACAGTTTTGGAAAACATTGTACTGAATACATCAAAGTTAAAATCTATAATATGTAAATGTGTCTTAACACAGGGACAAGGAAAAGACCAAACAACCAAATAGAAAGAAATTACAAAGGATACAAATAGTCTGCCAACACAAATAAATGAAAAGACATTCATAATCACCAATCGAAATATTCAAAATAAATTCAAAATAAAGTACCACTTCACCTATAAGACACATACAAATGTATGAAGAATAGTAATGTCTGTTGCTAATAAAGATGCAAAAAATTTATCTGATATATTGCTAGTGGAAATATAAGATATTATAACTTTTTGGGAGGACACAATCTAGACTATCAACTGAAATTAAAAATACAAATAATCTTCTACCCAGTAATCTCACTTCTAGTAATCTACCCAATAAAACAAAACTTCCATTATATAGAAAACTGTATCAGCCAAAATGATCACTGCAGAAGTTTTCAAAAGTGGTAAAAAAAAAAAAAGTCTGGAATCAAAGTGAATTTCCCTCAATGGAGAAATAAGTGAATATATGAAACTATAGTGACAACATAGAATATTATGCAGCCAATAAAAATATGTATATGTGCTCTGATAGTCGACCCATATAAATTTTCAGTACACATTGTTGAGTGAGGAAAGCAAGATGCTAAAAGTGTGTATAGCGTGATACTAGTTTTAGAAGCAAACTGACCAATTCCCTCTGTGTGTGTGTGTGTGTGTGTGTGTGTGTGTGTGTATAAGATGTATGGCAAAGACATTTTTTTTCCTTTTGAATTCTCCTTTCTTCTTATAATGCTGCCACATGCAATGTTTGGGTTTTATTTTTGAGTTTTTAGATTTTTTTTTCAGACATGGTCTCATTCTGTCAATCAGGCTGGAGTACAATGGCATGATCACAGCTCACTGTAACCTAGAACTTCTGGACTCATGCATTCCTTTCACCTGAGCCTCCCAAGTAGCTAGGACTTAAGTGACACACAACCATGTCCAGCTAAATTTTTTATTTTTACTTTTGTAGAGATGGAGGTCTCACTATGTTGGCCAGGCTGTTCTTAAACTCCTGGCCTTAAGCCTTCTTCCCACCTCAGCCTCCTAAAGTGTTGGGATGACATATGTGAGCCACTGGGCATGGTTTTACATGAGATTTTGGTGGTTGGCATCACTGCAGCCATCTTACTAAAATGAAGGAAAAATAAAGAGCCATCTATCTGGCCTACGAATACCATTGAATCAATGAAGCAACTCTAAAACTCTCTGACCACTTCCAGGCCTCTTGTTAAGTGATGTAGTTAAATTTCTTACTTGTTTAAGACACTATTAAATAGATGTTCTGTTATTTGCAGCCAAGAGCATTACTAATTGATACAGATCTATACCTGGAATGTGTTTGTTGCAGGTAGACAAAGGAGCTGATATGGGCAAAGGAGAAAGAAAGAGATAGAGATGAGACAAGCAAAAAAGGAAGATCTGTAAATACCAAAAAAAACTTAGCATATATGATATGATTACATTTGTATGCTTATTTAAAGTTATACATAATGTAGTATTAATGTGGTTTTAAACTAAAAGGAAGTAATATTACAAATTAAATGCTTAGTATTTTATTTGGTTCCTCAGTGGATTGTCTTGCATCACTGCTTTGGAGATGTGGTCTAATGCAGAACTACCCAACTCCGACTCCTGACTGGTGCCAGTTAATGGCCTATTAAGAACCTGGCCATGCAGCAAGAGGTGAGTGAGCCAGTGGGCTAGCCAGTGGGCAAGCTAGCATTTCCACTTGACCTCTGCCTCCTGTCAGATCAGTGGAGGCATTGGATTCTCTCTGTCTCTCTTTTTTTTTTTTTTTTTTAGATGAAGTTTCTCTCTTGTCTCCCAGACTGGAGTGCAATGTCACCATCTTGGCTCACTGCAGGCTCTGTCTCCCATGTTCAAGAAATTCTCCTCCTGCCTCATCCTCCTGAGTAACTGGGATTACAAGAGCCTGCCACCATGCCCAGCAAATTTTTGTATTTTTAGTAGAGATGGGGTTTCACTCCTGACTTCAGGTGATCCGCCCACCTCAGCCTCCCCTAGTGCTGGTATTACAAGCCTGAGCCACCGCACCCAGCCAGCATTGGATTATCATAGGAGCAGGAACCCTATTGTGACTACACATGCTAGGGATCTAGGGTGCACACTCCTTATGAGAATCCAGTGCCGGATCTAAGGTGGAAAAGTTTCATCCAGAAACCATTCCCCTCCTTGGTCAGTGGAAAAATTGTATTCCACGAAACTGGCCCCTGGTGTCAAAAAGGATGGGGACCCTAGTCTAATGGACTATCATTTATTGAGTGCTTATTAATAAGCCATATACTGTGCCAAGTCCTTTACATAAACTATTTCATTTAATACCTACACAACAACTGGAGAATAAATGTATTAGGAAAATGAAGTATAGTAAGTTTAAGACAGATCAGCAAATTTACACAGCTCCTAGGTGAAAGAGCTGGGATTTAAATATACCTTGGCTTTCTTTCAAAGACTGCACAACTTATAGTTTGTATTTTGTGTTGAATTTTTGCTTATAAAACAACTGTTACAATAAGGTATTTTTTTTGAAGAACTGCTTTCAGTTTTAAGGTAGCACATAGGAACACAGTGCTAAATGTACAACTCATCAAAAACTTGAACAAAGTGCTGAAAACTATTAGGATAAAATGAAAATATATTGAAGTCTTATCTAAATGTCCAGTTGTACTTGCTGAGAATTTTCTTGGACCCATCAAGTCAGCCTTAATTATCACAAAAATTTGAAATACAGTATAATGCAGTTTCAAATATGTCAGAAGCAAGAGAAAATATGTAATATCTTCGTTATTAGTTTCCTTATACCTACCCTAATTCATAACTCATAGAATTATAAGACCAGTATACATCAACAAGGGATTGATTCCTTTCATTCCTTTTTGATGACCACTAAGTTATTCTGAACAAAGATATAGAGAATGTACATGGCACTTGCCTTCCCACAGCACCTTCAGTGGTCACCTGCTTCACTCATAATTGTTGTTCTACAAGTATCCTTTTGTTGGTGGTGCTTTATAACACGGCTCTGTGCTCCTAGTTCCAGATGATTGGACCAGACGTAGGCATAAGATGACTATAAGTCAATACACAGATATACAGGTGGCTGTATCCTAGGTCAAAAACTGAGCTGAGACAACAAGATTCTCAGTTTCAGTAATTTTATTTAGTGAATACCAATTGCCATGAACTTATCATGAGTTTGCTACATCTACACTAGGATGGAATTTTGAAAGCCACGATTTTAGGGGGGAAAAACTACCATATGTAGTTGAATTAAGCAACACTGCAGAGTATTGCAACAATAGTACCAAAATGAGCTCAGAATAGGGCCAATTGGTGAATGAACGATGCTATTCTTGTTTACTATATTTTTCTCTAAAAGCTTGACATTTATTTACAAGTTCCATAATCTCCTATGACATATTTTAGAGGAATATACTGGCATTTAGTATATGTGACAGCTTAGTCAATTTTAATTTCATGTGAATACATGTACATTCTCCCATTATCACTTAATCAAAATGTCTTGTAAGCATTGTTATTCCATGACAAAATTAAAGCAGAACTGATCAGAAGTATTTTCCCACATTAACTTCTTATTTTAAAAGAACTTAATTGCCTTTATAGCAGAATGCACTCCTATGGAGAAATGAAATAAAAATAGGAAGGAGATCTCTCTCTCTCTCTCTCTCTCACTCTATATATATATATATATATATATATATATATATATATATATACATACACACATATGTTCATAAGTATATATATATATATATATAATTCAAAAAGGCATTGAGAGAGAGAGCACATGCAAACTTAGAAAATATAATAAGGAAAATAGCACAACACACTCTATGCCTTTCAATACACATATTGCTTACAAATGAAAACATAAAATGTGCTATGTGGTAAGTTATAAGGTTTCTGAGGGCAAGAAGCCTTATCTAATTTAATAACTAAAAAAAACTTATGCCGTAGCTAGCACAAATGATTTTAAGTTAGTAAGTTAATAATGCTTACAAGTTAGTAAGACTAGATTTTTAAAACACTATTTTTAAAAGGAAGGTATGTTGTAGTATAAATATTAAATCATTATTTTATCACTGTATTTCATATCAAAACAATTCAGCATCTATGTATTTATTTCTTAGAGTTGAGATCCTAGGATATATCCTCAGGTAGACATTCCAAAGCAAACATGCAAAACGATTTAGTTATCTATATCCAAAGATATTTTCTTGTGAAACAAAATGATTGACCAGACATGAATAAAGTTCTCCAGCAAAAAGGTAAATTGGGTTATGAGAATTATTTTTAAGACAAGAAGTTATTGTGAGAGCTACCTTAAGATACTATGGGTATAAAAATTATAATTAAAACCTAGAATATGGGAGGTCAGTTCATGAAAATTACTTGGTGTGTTGGAGCTCAATGGAGTGCCTACCTAATGCATCTAACTTATTACTTGACCCAGATGAGCCTGCTGAGTTGCAAAAGTTAGTAGAAAATCAGTAAGCTCAGGAGAGAACATTTCACCTAGGCTTATCAATAGCTATTGATCATACTCAAACAGCTGATTTATTATAATACTACCCTGAAAACTCCAAGATTATCCTGGAACTAGTTTTAACAGCCACAATTTATGAATAATTGCCCTCTCTAAAAAGATCCACAGGGATATGATATTTTGACCAGAATTTTTCAGGATGAGCAGCCAAATTTATAATTTTCAAAATTTTCATTTCACTGTAAAATTTTAGCCTGAGCAGGAAAAGAGAAACCTATAATAATAGGGAATAATAATAATCATAACAGCTGTCATTTATTTGTAGCTTACTATAAGCCATGTACATGCAATCATCACAATAACCCTGCAAGTTATTAGTATCCCTACTCTACTTATGAGTCATAGACTTAGAGATAGTGTTAGACTGCTAGTAAGTTTCAAAGATGACGAGTAAATTCAGTTTGGGCCCAAATTCCTCAACAATATTACCTTAGTTAGTTTGGGCTGTCATAACAAAATATTTCAGACTGGATGTCTTAAACAACAAAAACGTATTTCTGACAATATTGGAGGCTGGAAGTTCAAGAACAGGGTGCCAGTATAGTCATGTTCTCCTCTTAGTCTTGTAGAGGGCCCCTTCTCTCTGTGTCTTCTTATGGTAGAGAGAGGAAGTTCTGATTTATCTTCTTATTATAAGAGCACTAATCCTATCAGGGGAGTTCCAACCTCATGACCTCATCCAAAACTAATTACCTCACAAAGGCCCCACCTAGTATCATCACATTGGGAGTTAGGGCTTCAGTACTTAAATTTCTGGGAGGCACAACTTTCAGTCCATGCACTTGAAAGAACATTAAATTATTTTTTTGCAAGAGTTTCTAAAATATGAAGAATCATTTGCGTAGTGCTTTACAAAAAGAGTATATATGCATGTATTCTGCAGTGAACTGTCTTTGGCAAATTGATGCCCACTATGTTCTCTTCAGAGAAATTTGAAATGCAACTTATTTAAGACGTTTGCAGAAAAAACTGTTTTACTTCAGTGTTTTCCAAATTTGTGGTAATATTAAACAACTTTCTATTGAACACACTTTGAGAAGTGTTACATTTCTGTCAGTCATGCTGTTTTCTCTCTAAATGCTTCCTGAATGAGATTATGACTATAGGTTTTGGAAATCTAGGTAACGTGACATGTTACTAGGCCAACAGAAATGAACGTAAAAAAATCCTAATTGCATTTCATTTTTGATTCTGTCAGTAGAAGAAAAAGCTAAGGCAGGTGTCAGTGATGGTATGGAAATACAGTATCATATTTAAATGTTATATGCTTATTATTCAACTTCTTGCATAGATAAATAATAGTTGTGAAAGATGTGATAGCTACTTATTATTATTATTATTATTATTATATAAAGCATGAAGGCAGGCTAATTGAAATACAAGTCCCTCATCATAGGGGACTTTTAAATATCTAGAAAACTGACTACTGTACACAATTGACATAACTCTATTGTATCACTGCAACACATGACAGTCATTATGTCTGTTGCTAAAGAACTTTGTTGAAGGTACTCACTCTTTAAAACAAACCTACATGTGAAAAGCAACTGCAAGAGATTCATTTGACTAAAGCTTCTACACAAAGTTTCGTAGTAGATGTGAGTAAATTTTTAAACACACACACTTAAGCCTTCAAAGTGTGAAATAAATTTCCACAACTCCATTTTTAAATGTCATGATAGACCTCAAAACAATTAAGTGAACATAACTAATTGAAACCAAATTACTTAATCAATAGTGTAATTTAGCCCAAACTAAAATTCACCCTAGCTAACTTGAAATACTGGATCTCAATTAGGCAATATGATGCTATGGGTGAGGAAACTTTCAGAAAAATCTTTATTCTTACATTTGAGATTAATAATAAAAAATGACAGAATGTTTCAAAGCATATGAAGTATTCCAATATCCAGAAATCCATAGCATTAGCTTATTAGTATGATTAGACAAAGGTTGACTAGCCACATTTCATAGATGAGGAAAGAAACACTATTAAATTTGTACCTATATTTAAGATAGAGCTCAAATTAATTTAAATGACTTAATTTATATGCATAAACTGTATTTTATGTTCGTTTTTATAGGGTCCAACCTCTAGGCTAAATTGTCCCTGATGAAAGTCTACAGATAGGTTTTGAGAGCTGGACATAGAAAATTCTATATGAAATTTAGGAGGTAGTATAAGATCCTGAGGTCCTTGGAGACATTTCAAAGGAGGAAAAATGGAGTATGAAAAAGCCATTTATGAAAAATAAGTGAAAATATAAAGAGAAGCAATACTCACTCTTGCTTATGGGACAAGATTGTTGAAGTAATACTACATATAAGTTGATAATTGGTAGATTTCAGGTGATAAATTGATTTAGTATATATGACAGACCGTTGAAGATACTGAGGAATGTGGTAGAATGATTTGAACAATAGCTGTAATTCCCCTGAGTGTGATAGAGTGAGAAATATTAACTTTAAATAAACCATAATTTGATCAATATTTTTCTTTTATTGTGTATATTAGAAAAGCACACAATTGATGAGCCAGTTCATGGCCAGATGAGGTTGTGGGTTTTAGTATTTAAGCCTTGAGTAACAACTTACATGGTGTGAATTAAGCTGTCTCTTTCATAAACTCACCAATATTTGATGTTCTTTTAACGAGGAAAAAACCTTTTTCCAACAACTAGAGAATAATCTCAAATTAACATAGAGATACAAATGACTGATATTAGACTCATTCTTGAGTATTTTATTGGGGAGATTGGAAAAAAAATATGAAAATGGTAGAAGGGACACAATAGCATAAAATTAGTCTGACCTATCAATGAGTACTGATGTCGATAATGGATGATGTTGATAGCGATGCCTCTCAGGTTAAGCAAGATTCATTAGCATCTTTTGAATAATTATAGAATAATCAAATCATAATCAATACAGTAAAGCTTTTAATTATATTGGGTTTGTTTAAAAATTAGTAATTTATTGTGCAATTATACCATACACTTTATCCCTTAATCCATTGATGGGCATTTATGTTGATTTCAGATCTTGGCTATTGTGAATAGTACTGCAATAAACACGGAAATGCAGTTATTTGTTCAGCATACTAATGTCATTTCATTTGGTTATATACACAGTAGTTGGATTCTTGTATCATATGGTAGTTCAGATTTTAATTTTTTTGATGAACCTCCATACAGTTTTCCACAGCGGCTGCACCAACTTACGTTCCCACCAGTTCTGTACAACTGCTCCCTTTTCTCCACATTACTGCTGGCATTTTTTTAGCTTTTATTTTTTGTTAATAGTCATCCTAATGGGTGATATGGTATCTCACTCCGGTCTTGATTTGTTTACCATGATGATTAGTTATGTTGAAAATATTTTCATATATCTATTGACCATTTGTATATCTTTTTTATGTCTATTCATATGTTGCGCCCATTTTTAAATTAGGTTATTTGTTGTTTTTTTGTTTGTTTGTTTGTTTTTGTTTTTGTTTGGTTTGCTACTGAGTTATTTGAGTTCTTTATACATTCTGGATATTATTATTCAACCATAAAAAATAATGATATCCTATCATTTGCATCAACACAGATGTACCTAGAGGATATTATGTTAAGTGAAGTAAACCAAGCACAAAAGAACAAATATCACATTATCTCACTCATATGAATCTAAAAATGTTAATCTTATGGAAGTAGAAAGTAGAATAGTGTTTACCAGATTTTAGGGCATAAAGGGGATAGGAGTATGGGGAGATATTGATCAGTGGGCAGAAAGTTACACAGAAGGAATAAGTTCTGGTGTTCTATTGCACGGTGGTCAACTATAGTTAACAATAATATATAATTCAAAATATCTAGAAGAGAGGAGTTTGAATCTTCTCACTACAAAGAAATGGCAAGTGTTTGAAGTGATGGACATGCTAATTACCCTGATTTGATCATTACAC
>NW_016108067.1:249341-268074 GCF_001604975.1 Cebus imitator | reverse complement strand
CAATTAAAACATAAAACTTAAAAAATTAATGATTTTGAAGCGACATCAGCCAAACAGTGAACTAGGAAGCTCTAGGCATCTGTTTCCCCCATGGAAATATTAAAACAAGCAAACAAAAAAGTAGAGACTGGCTATACTTACTTATAGGAGCTCTGGAAAATAGCCAAAGGTATACAGCAACCAAACAAATGCTCAATCAAGAAAAGGCAGAATTCAAATGGCAGGAAATTTCCTCACATCTTTTATTGACCATTACCTTCATATACCCAGTGTTGCACAGTCTTGGGGGTTTAGAGGAGGCAGCTTCCCAGTTTCCAATTCCCTCCCTCAAAGCAGAGAGAGCATAACAATGTTTTAATTTGTCTGTGGGCTGTCTGAGTAACTAGTATCTGTTTTGCCTGATTTGGAGTTCAGTAAGGGAAAAGTACTTTGATGCTCTTTGGGAGGGTTGCTGGAAAACTATCACCCACAAATACCTGAGGCCAGAGTTTTAAGGTGAAGACATTCAATCGGCCATCTAAGGCAGCAGTCTATTTCTCAGTTCTCTCCTTTAAACAGGAGGGAGCAGAGCAGACCTTATTTGCAAGATTCTAATTTATCTGGGGGATGCCTAAAGACTAGTCTCTGTTACGTGTACCTCAGATCTCAGCCTGGAAAAGTGACAGACAGCAGCACGTACTGCTCATAAAAGTTGAGTGGAGAATACAGACCTGTAGAAGTCTGGAATTTCTCATACCCCACACCTGTGAATATAGCTAATTGGAATAAGAAAAAATAGAATGTCAGCATGTCTTGGTATGGATGAGGATAAATTGGAACACATGTACATTATTAGTAGGAACAAAAAATGGTACAATTACTATGGAAAATAGTATGGAAGTTTCTCAAAAAGTATAGAGAATTACCATAAAACACACTTCCACTTGTGGGTATATATCCAAATGAATTGAAATCAAGAATTTGAGCCTATATTTGTATTCCCATTTTCACAGTGGCAATAAATGAAAGATGGAAACTAACCTATATGTCCATCAATGGGTAAATGGATAAAATATGGCATATACACACAATGGAATGTTTTTCACCCTTAGAGAGAAATGAAATTTTGACATGTTACAATATGGATAAGCTCTGAGGACATTATTCTAAGTGAAATAAGCAGACACAGGAAGACAAATATTGTATGATTGCACTTACATGAAATACCCAGAGCAGTCAAGTTGATAGGGACTGAAAACTGATAATTGTCAAATGCTGGGGTATAGTGGTATGAGGAGTTATTGTTTATTTCATACAGAATTTTCATCTGAAAAGATAATAAAAGATCTGGAAATAAATGGTGATAGTTGTTGCACAATGTTAAGGTATTTAATGCCACTGAACTGTATACTTGAAAATGGTTAAAATGTGCAATCTCATGTTATGTGGGTTTACCAGAATAAAAGATAAAAATAAAGAATATTTTATGTTCTATTTATCTTATTGACATATTTACATTATTAACAGTGTTATTAAATACAATTGTCTTTTAACCAAAATATTTGATTAATTGTAGTTATGATAGACATAGGCTTCTATAAACATGCCAGATAAAAAGTATACTGTATTTTCTTTATGAGAATGACAGTGATAGTCTTTTTTAAGAAAAGGACAGGACCTATGGAACTTCTTCAAGTGAAAAAAATATATAAAATATAATAAATATAATATAATAAAATGTGAAGGGGAAAAACAGAATTTTACAGGTTTTTTGTATGAGAATGAAGCTAAGTTGTTATAAGCTTTAAATAGATTGTTATGTTTTATGAAAGCCTTATAGTAACCACAAAAAAAGACACCTGTAGTAGATTACAGAAAAGATAAAAGAAAAAAATTACAGCATGCTACTACAGAAAACATCAAATTACAAAGAAAGATAGTAAGAGAGGAAATAAGGAACAAGGGAGCTAAAACATAGTCAAAATTCAATTAAATGACCACAATAAATGTTTCCCTATTAATAATTACTTAAATTTAAATTAATTAAATATTGTAATCAAAGAGACACAGAGTGGCTGAATGGATAAAAACAAGATCCAACTAGATATTGTCATCAAGAGACTCACTTCAGTTTTAAGGACACAGATAGGCTGAATGTAAAGGGATGAAAATGTTATTCCATGCTAACGGTAACCAAAAGAGCAGCAGTGGAGATGCTTATATTAGACCAAATATACTTTAAGTCAAAATATGTCCCAAGAGACAAAGATCACTATATAATGATAAAGGAGTCATGCCATTAAGACTATGTAATAATTATTAGGATTTATGCATCTAATATTGGATCACCAAAATATATAAAGTGAATATTAATAAATCTGAGAGGAGAAATAGATTGTAAGACAATAATAGCAGGGAACTTCAACACCCCACTTCCAATATCCAGATGAAAATCCAATAAAGAAACATTGGATGTGAACTACACTTTAGGACAAATGGACCCAATAGACATATATAGAGAACATTCAACCCAACAGAAGAATATATATTATTCTCAAACACACATAGAACATTCTCTAAGATCATATGTTGAGCTGCATAACAAGTCTTAACAAAATTAAGAAGATTGAAATTATATCAAGTATCTTTTTTGACCACAATAATATGAAAATAAAAATTAATAACAGGAGGAAAATTGGAAAACTCACAATTATGTGAAAATTAAACAACACACTCTTGAACAACTAATGGGTCAAAGAAAAAAATGAAAGGGAAATTGAAAATTATATTGTGATAAATGAACATAGAAGCACACATGCTAAAGCAGTTCTGAGAGGAAGTATATAATAATGAACACCTAGGTTAAGAAAAAAATATATTCCAACTGAACAACCTAACTTACACTTCAAAGGAGTTAAGAAAGAAGAAACAACTAAGCTGAGATGTAGCAGAAAGAAGGCAATAATGAATATTAGAGCAGAAATAAGTGAAGTAGAGACTAAAGAGACAATACAAAAGATCAACAAAACTGAGTTGATTTTTTGAAAGGGTAAAAAGATTCTGAACAGCAAAGGAAAGAATCAACAACATGAAAAGGCAACCTACGAGATGAATAAAATATGTCCATACTATATATCTGATGAAGGGTTAAAATTTAATATACATAAGAAACTCATACAACTCAATAGCAAAAATACGAATAATCTGCTTAAAGGTGGGCAAAGGACTGGAACATATATTTTCTCAAAGAAGACATACAATTGGCCAACAGGTATATGAAAAGGTGCTCAACATCACTAATCATCAGGGAAATGCAAGGCATAAACATGGTGAGATATTATCTCACACCTGTTAGGATGGTTTGTCAAAAGCACAGGCGATACCAAGTGCTGGGGATAAAAGGGAATCCTTGTAGTCTCTTAATGAGGATGTAAATTAGTACACCCATTATGGAAAACAGCATGGAGACTCTTCAAAAAAAAATCAAAATATGATGTGGCTAGATGGTGTGGCAATATGACGTGGCAATCCCATTTTTGGATATATATCCAAAAAAAATGAAATAAACATCTCAAACA
Organism: Cebus imitator; assembly: GCF_001604975.1. Classification (NCBI taxonomy): domain Eukaryota; kingdom Metazoa; phylum Chordata; class Mammalia; order Primates; family Cebidae; genus Cebus; species Cebus imitator. Next base: position 264,517 of record NW_016108067.1, on the reverse strand, counting down.
GATACCTGAAATTCCATGTTAATTGCTGTATTATTTACAAGATCAAAGATATGGAAACAACTTAAGTGTCCATGGACAGATGAATGGATAAAAATATGGTTTCCATATACAACAGAATATTATTTTGCCATTAAAAGGGAAATCCTGTCGTTTTCAATAGCATGGAAGAACTTGGAAGACATTACGCAAAGTGAAATAAGAAAGACACAGAGAGAATCATTACTTAATAATCTCACTTATATGGTGGAATCTTAAAAAGTCAAACTCACAGAAGCAGAGAGTAGAATGGTGGTTACTGAGACCTGGAGATTGGAGGAATGAAGAAATTTTGGTCAAAAGGTATAACCTTTCAGTTATAAGAGAAATAAATTATTGGGATCTAATATACAGTGACTATAGTTAATACTGTATTATATAATTAAAATTTGCTGAGAGTAAACTTAAATGTTCTCATCACACACACACACACACACACACACACACACACACACACACACGGTAACTATGTGAGGTGATGGATGTGTTAATTAACTTGATTTTGGTAATCACTTTACAATGTTTATCTATCTATCAAATTTTCTCATTGTACATGTTAAATATATATAATTTTTGTTTTCATCTGTATCTCAATAAAGCTGGAAAAAATAAATATCTCAGGGAAACACCCCAAGTATCCATCAGCAGAGAATGTGTAAAAAATTATTTATTCATACAATAGCATACTATTCAATGATGAAAAGGAAGAAACTATTGACAAACACAAGAGAAAAGAATGTCACTGACATTATGTTGAAGAAAAGAAGCTGAACACATAAAGAGCATATTGTATGATTTGTTTGCATAAAGTTGTAAAAGGGACGAGAATAATCTATGGTGAAAAAAGAAAAGCTGCTTTCTGTTTTTTGTGGGATGGGATTGACTAGGACGGGTTATGGGGGCACTTTCATAAGGGAAATGTTCTACATCATTGTCATAATATGAGTTACTCGTGTATAAGCATTTGTCAACACTCAGTGCATCCTTTGACCAACACCTCCCTGATCCCTCCCTGCAACCACTCCAGTCCATGGTCACCAACATTCTACCCTATTCCTATGAGATCAGCCCTTTTAGATTCCACATATGAGTGGGATCAGGCAGTATTTGTCTTTCTGTGCATTGTACACTTAGAGATTTTGCATTTATCTGTAACTACATTTTACCTAAGATCATACATCTTAGTTTCTTAAAATATGATGATCCCTTTGACCCCAAAATTCCATTTATAACAAAGTGTTATAAGGAAATATGTGAATGGTTTTTCAGACATGCTACCTTCTTTTTCTTTCTTTCTTTTTTTTTTCTTTCTTGTATTTAACTTTTTAAGGTGTTTTATTTTATATATTCTAAAAAGAGGAACTATTTGAAAGTTTTTCATTTGGGGAACATTTGAATAAAATGTGATATGGCAATATAATAAAAAGTGTAAAGCTATTTAAAACTAGGTTGTAGATCTATGTGTATTAATATGAAAAAAAGTCCATGACATTTTCACTGAAAATAAATAAATATATATAAATAGCAAATGTAATATGACTTATTATATACAAGTATTATTTATGTAGATATAAGTAGTAGATACAAAAATAGAAAGTATTAATAAAAATATAGGTACAAAACAGTTAAGACTTTGCTTTTAGGAGTTAGAATTCAAAGTAAATTTTACTTTTCTATTCATACTGATTCTATAAAAATTTTTATAATATAAATATATTATTTATATAAACAGAAAATATAAAGCTCTTTTCATTCTGGAAAATAGAATATGCTATTTTCAAAACTAATTTATTTTTAGCTTAATGTGAACAAATACCTAAGTACTAAAACACCATTAAAGATAACAAAATATGTAGAAAAAGTGATTGACTACAATTTATATATTTTCTATCACTAATTTTTCATCAGTAACAAGATTTTGTCTGCCATTTCTAAGCTTAACAGGCAATTCTCAAAACGTACAAACACATTAAACGTATTTTAATTAACTTGTCTTCTCACAGTTTATGTGTACATGTGTTTATAATTTTCATTTTAAATACTATTTTCTTCTCTTTATTTCTAATATAAGAGGCAGATGGTTGTCAAAGAGACAAGATAAGAAGAGACATGTTTGTCTAACCTGTCAGGAGTAAAGATTTCTAATTAATTTTGCTTTTATTTTACAGATGTCACTTGAGGTAAGCTATTAACTTTCCAACTGGCAGGCTAGCTGATGAAAATTCAACTAACATTTTCAATCTTTTTTTGCATGTTCATAAGTTTCTTGATGTTATAACAAGCAGGAAAATATATTTAAGGATTGATTAAATCCTTATTGGAAACGTGCAATGCCCACCCTCAAGAGCCTTTTTTAAAATACAAGAAAGGTTATTCTAAACTCCTTTATTCCAATGTGTTTAAGGGTAATGAATAATAGGAATTATAAGTTGTGAATAGAGGTAGAGATACTATGTAATATGGAAAAGTACTTCTTGACAAATCATACATTTAATTACCATAGGAAGTACATAATAATTGAAAATGAATGTTCTTTAGCCTATTTGGATAAATCTAAGCTTACTCTTATATACATACAAATGCATACACAGGTTTCAATAGGTATTCGAGCATGTGCAACAGTACAAAATAATCACTTCACTTACAAATAGTGTTAGGCATGTTCTGCAAAATGTCTATTCACAATGTTAAACCATTTTAATCAGATACTTATTGGAAGTAGCTATTTCCTTTTTGTTAACAAAATAGGTTTTTAATTTTCTGATTTATTTCATACATATATATATGTATGAAAGATATATATATATATACACACACACATATATATATAAGATGGGAGTCTCACTTTGCTGCTCAGGTTGGAGTGTAGTGACTATTCATAGGCATGATCATAGAACTCTACAGCCTTGATGTCTTGGGGCTCAAGCAGCCCTCCTACCTCAGCCTCCTGAGTAACTGGGACTATATGCACATACCATGGCACATGGCTAGAAATAGCTATTTCTTACAGTGGCTGAGAAAATCTAAGCATCTTTTACACAGTATTAAGCATCTTAATTTTCCAAAACAAAATTGATTTTTGTTGTTAAATTACTTTTAGATTATTAAAGTCATATTTTGAGTCCCTAAGAGATAAACTCTGAGATGCACGTGACTTATTGGGAAGTGCTCTCAGAAATACCATCTATGAGTGAGTGAAGAAAGAAGGTTGGCCAGAGGGAAAACTTGAACTGTCATGAATTTATACCAGAGGGCTCAACTGGTCTCTCTGAGAGCTCTGGAGTTGGAATGGTCTTAACAGGCTTCCCAAATGGAAGTAAGGTTGCCCAGTCTTTGTCACTCCTTCATCAACCAGTCATTGGATGCAAAATGACTCCAAGGACTGAGTGTAACCTTGAGTAAAGCAACCCCTTTAAGATGACTACAATTCCTGAGAAGGAAATAAGCTGTGTCCTCATCTATCAACATTTCTAGTAATTGGGTGAGTGAATGCCCCATACACAAGTGAGCATTTCAACTAGGATCCACTACAACTAGTAAAAAATACATACAACACTAGAAGGTAAAAAAAAAAAAGAGGAAAAAATCTCTTATTTGCATAAACCATACATAACAAAGTAAAAATTTTTTTGGTCTGTATATCACTGAGGACTAAAAACCCAAAAATCATTCTTGAATGGATACTTTCCCTCTCCCTCACTCCATATCCAATCAGCTAGCACATCTTGACAGCTTTATACACTAACCATTAATTAAGTCCATTGCTTCTTCCAATTTTATTTCTGTCCCCATGGTCCTAATTCAGGCACTCATCATCTCTTGCTTTATTTATAATATTTGCAATTTAACTGATTCTCCTGCTCCTTGACTGTAATTTCACTTCTCCTTGCGTTACGCCTTCCAGACAGACCTGTTCTTTTCCAGCATGCATCACAGATTTTATGATTTAATGAGTTTGCTTTACTACATTCCCTTTCCCAGAAATATTATTTCTGTGCCTAGCATGCCAGTGTCTTCTGCCAGTCACTTACAAAGTACCCACCCCAACTCTTTCCCACACCTTTGCTCAATGAGTGACCTATTTAACCCCTCATCACCTTTTCAGAGTCAGTTTTCTCTTCCAGGTTCCCCAAATCCCATTCTAAGTTGTATTCTCAAATCCAACCCCAGATACCTCTGTTAGTTCATTTACTATGTTACGCTCAAAGACTTTCAACAGCTTAGAATAAAATCCAATCTTCTTACATTGGTTTACAAAGCCTTACACAATCTGACCTTTGCCTGCTTCTTCAGAACCTGTCATAGTCTACCTATGCTTACCTTCTTTATATTATCTACTATGTACCCAGCACGGTAATTCATGCATTGGGACCTTAACACTTTAGTTGTTCCCTGTGCCAGGAATGATATTGTTTCTATTCTTTACATGGTCTATTCCTTCTTGTCATTAGGGCTTATAATAAGTATCATCTTCTGAAAGAGTCCTCTTTTAATAACTCCAGTTTAAATAGTTATCCTGTCATTACTACATCTCTTTCATTTTTTTTCATAACACTCAACACAAGATATAACTAACTAGGCTATTGCCTGCCTCACTCCATTAAAGCATAACCCTCAGACAACAGTAAAACTAGGCTTGTCTTTTCCATCAGTTTCCTCAGGAAAATTTCCTGACAAATAGTAGTCTATTAATAAATATTTGGTGAATGAATAAATGAATAAATGTTTTTGTCTCTGATAAGGCTATACATTTCTCAAAACTAGAGTTTGTACCTTAATCTGAGATCCCTCTGTTTATCACTACCTCCAAACTAAAGTGCTCCCAGTAGCGAATAGGTTCAAAAATATTCAACAATTTGACTGCTCTATTTTAATTTTTTTTTAATTTTTAATTTTTCTGAACACATAGTAGGTGTGTATGTTTATGGGGTACATGTGATGCTTTGATACAAGCATGCAATGCATAATAACCACATCATGGAGAATAGTGATTCTATCCCTTCAAGCATTTATCTTTTCTGTTAAAAACAACTCAAATATGATATTGTAGTTATTTTTAAATGTACAATTAAGTTATTATTCACTATAGTCACCCTGCTGTGTTATCAAATAGTAGGTTTTATTCATTCTTTCTAACTAATCTTTATACCCATTAACCAACCCCACTTCCCCCCAACAAACCACTATCTTTCCCAGCCTCTGGTAACCATCCTCTGTGTCCATGAATTCAATCGTTCTGATTTTTAGATCCCACAAATAAAAGAGAACATTAGATGTTTGTCATTATGTGCCTGGCTTATTTCACTTAACATAATGATCTTAATTTACATTAATGTTGTTGCAAATAACAGGATCTCATTTTCTTTTATGGTCGAATAGTATTTCATTGTGTATGTGCACCACATTTTCTTTATCCATTCATCCATTGATGAACACTTAGTTTGCTTCCATATCTTAGCTATTGTGAAAAGCACTGCAACAAACATGGGAGTGCAAGTATCTCTTTGATATGGAGGTTTTCTTTATTTTGATATATAACCAGCAGAGTATATTTAATCACCAGAGGGACTGCTGGATCATACAATAGCTCTGTTTTTAGTTTTGTGAGGAACTCCAAACTGTTCCCCGTAGTGGTTGTATTAATTTAGGTTCTCACCAACAGTGTACAAGAGTTCCCTTTTCTCCTTATCCTCATCAGCATTTCTTACTGCCTGTCATTTAAATATATGTCATTTTAAATGAGGTGTGATGATATCTCATTGTCATCTTGATTTGCATCACTCTGATGATCTATGATGCTGAGAACCTTTTTGCATGACTATTTGCAATGTGTAGTCTTCTTCTGAAAAATATCTATTCAAATCTGTTGCCTTTTAATATTGAATTATTAGGTTTTTTTTTCCTATTCAGTTGCTTGAGCTCCTTATTCTGGTTATTGATCCCTTGTCATATGGTAAGTTTGCAAATATTCTCTCTCATTCTTTGGCTTATCTCTTCACTTTGTTGATACTTTCCTTAGATATGCAGTGTTTAACTTGATGTGATCACATTTGTCCACTTGTGCTTTGAGTACTTGTGCTTGGGGTATTGCTAAAGAAATTTTTGCCTAGATCAATGTCCTGGACATTTTCTCCAATGATTTATTGCAGTAGTTTCATTGTTGTAGGTCTTAGACTTAAGTCTTTAATACATTTGTATTTGAATTTTTATATATAGTGAGATACAGGGGCCTAGTTTCATTCTTCTGCATATGGATATATAGATTTCTCAGCACCATTTATTGAAGAAATTGTCTTTTCCCCAGTGTGCATTCTTGATACCTTTCTCAGAAATGAGTTATCTGTAAGTGTGTAGATTTCTCTCTGAGTTATCTATTCAGTTTCATTTGTCTATGTGTCTGTTTTTATGTCAGTACCATGCTATTTTGGATACTATAGCTCTGTAGTATAATTTGCATCATAGGTAATGTGACAGTATAGTATAAAAGGTAAGCTGATTCCTCCTGTTATATTCACTTTTCTTAAGATATCTTTAGCTATTCTGGGTATTTTGTGGTGCCATATAAAATTTAGGATTATTTTTTCTATTTTTGTGAAGAATGTCATTGGTATTTTGATAGGGATTGCATTAAATTTGTAGATTGCTTTGGTGAGTACGAACACTTTAATAATATTGGAATTAATTTTCCAATTTTTGGTGTTTCTTCAATTTATATTATCAGTTATTTTATAGTTTTTATAATAGAGATATTTCATTTATTTCATTAATTCCTAGGTATTTAATTTTATATTTAACTATTGTACATAAGAATATCTTTTAATCTCTTCTTCACATTGTTTACTGTTGGCATATAGAAATGCTACTAATTTTTGTATTTTGATCTTGTATCCTGAAACTTTACTGAATTCATTTATCACTTCTAATTGTGTGTGTGTGTGTGTGTGTGTGTGTGTGTGTGTGTGTGTGTAGTCTTTAGGTTTTTCCAAATATAAGATCATATCATCTGCAAACAAGGATAATTGAGTTATTTAATTTCATTTTTGGATGTCATTTAATTTTTTCTCATCTGATTTCTCTAGCTAGAAATTCTAGTACTGTGATGAATAACAGTGGTGAAAGTGGGCATTCTTGCCATGTGCCAGATAGTAGAGGAAAAGCGTTCAGTTTTTCTCCATTCACTATGATTTGGTTTCCTGCTTTTAATTTTTTGTGTCTACATTGTTTGCTTTTTGGTTTGAGTTTACCATAAAACTTTCAAATATTATCTTATGGCCCATGATTTTATTCTTATAACAGCCTTACACTGTTTGCACAAACAAAAATAAAACAAGTAAAATGATAACTGATAAAAACTCTATGCCTTAACCTTGTTCTCCTGTTTTTTAACTTTTTGATTTTTTCTGTTTATATCTTACTATGATGCTTATTTCTTGAAAATATGTTGCAGTTATTGTTTTTGATTTGTTCATTGTTTAGTCTTTTTACTTAGGATATGAGTAATAAACATCACATTACAATGTCATAATATTCTTTGTTTTTCTGTGTACTTATGATTACAAGTGAGGTTTGTACCATCAGATGATTTCCTGTTGCTCATTAATGTCCTTTTCATTCTGATTAAAATACTCTATTTAGCATTTCTTGTCGGACAGGTGTGGTGTTGATGAAATCCCTCAGACTTTGTTTGACTGCAATATCCTTTATTTCTCCTTCATGATTGCAGGACACTTTTGCTGGATATACGCTTCTTGAATAAAAGTTGTTTTGTTTTTATGTTTTCCTTCAGCACTTTAAATTTGTCATGCCACTCTCTGCTGTCTTGTAAGGTTCTGTTGAAAACTTTTCTGCCTGATGTGTTGGAGCTGTATTTCATGTTGCCCTCTTTTCTCTTGCTGCTTTTAGGATACTTTCTTTATCCTTAATCTTTGGGAGTCTGATTATTAAATGGCTTTAGTTAAAGCTGCTTGGTTTTTTTATCTGCTTCTTGTATTTAGATATTGTACCTTTGTCTTTGTTTCGGAGGGTCTCTTATTATCCCTCTGAATAAACTTTCAACTCCTATATACTTCTCTACTTCCTGTTTAAGGCCAATGACTCTTAGATTTGCTCCTTTGAAGTTATTTTCTAGATTCCATAGGCATGCTTCATTTTTTTTTTAATTTTCTTTACTTTTGTCTTCTTTGATTGTACATTTTCAAATAATCTGTCTTCGAGTTCACTAATTTTTTATACTGTTAGATTGATTCCACTGTTAAAAGGCTCTGATACATTCTTCAGTATGCCCATTGCGTTTTTCATCTTCAGAATTTCTGCTTGATGTTTTTCAATTATTCAATCTCTTTGTTATATTTATCTGATAGAATTCTGATTTTCTTCTGTGTTATCTTGAATTTCTTTGAGTTTCCTCAAAGTAGGAATTTGAATTCTCAGTTGAAATTCATGTATCTCTGTTTCTCTAGGATTGGTCCCTGGCGTATATTCATTTGCTGAGATCATGTATTCCTGGAGAGGGTTTATGCTAATAGATGTTCTTTAGTGTCTAGGCTTTGAAGAGTTAGGTATTTATTGTAGTCTTCACTGTCTGGGATTATTTGTACCTGTCCTTCTTGGGAAGCCTTTACCGATATTTGAAAGTACTTTGATGCTGTGATCTAAGCTGTATCTACTTTAGGGGGCACCCCAAACCCAGTAACATTGTGGTTCTTGCAGACTCATGGAGGTACTGCCTTGATGGTCTTGCACAAGATCAAGGAGAATTCTCTGTATTATCCGGTGAAGACTCTTGTTCTCTTAACTTATTTTCTCTCAAAAACAAACAAACAAGCAAACAAAAACAAAACAGAGTCTCTCTCTCTCTCTGTTATGAACCATCTAAAGATTAGATTGGATTGATACAGCCACCCCTGTGGCCACCACCACTGTGGCTATGCTGGATCAGACCAGAAGCCAGACCATCAGTGAGTCTCCTCCAAGGCCTGCTATAACCACTTCCTAACTACTGCCTATGTTTGCTGAAGTCTCTAGTTCTCTATAATCAGCAGATAACAAAGCCAGCCATGACTGTGTCCTTCTCTCATGTGTATTGAGTTTCCCTATGCCCTTGATGGGTCCAGGGATGCCATCTAAGAATTAAGGACAAGAGTTAAAAACCTTAGAATTCTACATAGTATTTCTATTTTATAGTAACTGAGCTATCACTCAAACCACAAGACACAGTCCTTATTAATCTTCCCTCCCCTTCCCAAAGGCAGAGCAACCTCACCTGGTAGCCCCACCACATCAAACCACGGAGAGTACATCCAGACTACCGTTGATGTTCCCTTAAATCCCAAGGGCCCTTAAGTCAGCTTGTGCTGAATGGTGCCTGGCCTGGGACTCACTATTTGAGGCAGTAGGTCCCCCTCTTACTCAGGACAGGTCCAGAAATGCCTTCCAAGTGTCAAGTACTAGAATTGGGAGCCCCAAGAGCCTGTTTGGTACTCTACTCCACTGTGACTATGCTGGCATCTAAAGCCAGCAAGTCTCAGAGACTCACCCAAGGCCTTCAAGCAAACCTTGATTGGTATCACTCATGGTTATTTAGAACCTAAGGTCTCTTCATTAGAAGGTGCTGAATGATGGCAGAACTGGGTCCCTCCTTTCAAGGCAGCAGATTCCCTTCTGGCCCAGATTGTGTCTAGAAATTTATGGCCTGGACTGCCAAGTTTTCTGAGAGAGCTGCAACAGTTTAATCCTACGTGTTGAGGTTTTCAGGAACTCATGTTCTGAGACTGATATTGGAGATTCCTTTCTGGCTAGGGCTGGTTTAAATGTTCCCTACATGAACAGGTATCAGCTGCATTTGCTCTGGTTTTCCTTTCTACTCTAACAGGGCAGTATTGAGTTCAATGCCTCTCAATTGCAGTGCTCTCTCTCCTTCCCCCAGCACCCAGAGATTCTCTTGGCACCATTCTGCTATTGCTGGGGTTGGAGCTTGGGAGAAGGGTGGCATCTGCCATTCAAGACTGTTTTTGCTATGCCTTCAGTGCCTTTTAGTGAAACAAAGTTAAAAAAAGGACTATGAGGGCTCACCTGATTTTTGGCTTTTATAAAGGTGTTTTTCATGTGAAATGATTAGCGGAAGAATCTCTTCTACCATTTTGCTCTGCCTCTATCTCCTAACTGCTCTATTTCTACAATTTTGGGTAATGGATTATGTGTTCCTAAGATTGTGTCCATTTGACTAGCTTTTTGATTGCTTGTCTCATGTTACTGAAAATCTTAAAGCAATATCTTTGGTTTATGAGTCTATTATTTCCTACTTAAAAACACCTATACCCTGATTTCCTTCCTTTATTTCTGCCTGAAAAAAATTATTACAAACTTTTACATTAGGAACGCGTGTCCAGTGAGGTTAGCACTGTTTTGGACCACTCACAGAAATGGAGCTGTGGTTTAACAGAGCCAAAACATTGGTTTCATATAAGTAGACTGTAACAATATGTACCTATACAGAAGATAGCAGTACTCAGATATCTCACTGTCAGAGAAGGGAGTTATAATATATGAAAATATGACAAAAGTGAGACTCAAAATAAACACTGTGGTTAGGTTTTGGAAGGAGAGGTATTGGTGATATTCATAGTTTTAAATATCGAAGAGAAATCCTGAGAGCAATGTGCTTATCCATAGCTCATATCTTGACTTGTAATGCTACCCAACCCTAATAGAAGGAACCAAGGAGACAGGGCTCCTTGGATAAATGGAAGAGTGGATGAGGCAGGAATAGTATAAGATGAACCTGGGATATCTCGCTGTGCCAGAAAATAAGAAAGTGCTCAAAGATTGATAGGGGCATCTCAAAAAGACACAGGACCCATTTTGATGGGACTGTCACTGGACAGAGATGTGACAGCGAGTTTTAAAATTTGCAATAATTTATAAATATATAGATAAAGTAAATGAAATATTCAATCCATGATACATATTGACCTAGAAAGGAAGAAAAAAATAACAAAACAAGAAAGCAAGAAGGAGAGTGACAGAGGAAAGAAAGAAGTAAATAAGGAAGAGAGAAAATTTTAAAGGAAGAAAGGAAGGAAGGAAGAAAGGAAGGAAGGAAGGAAGGAAAAATGTAAGGAAGGAAGAAAATAGGAAGGAAAGGAAGGGAGGGAGGGAGGGAGAAAGGAAGGAAGGGAGGGCAAATGATTTTTATTTTTATTATATGGCAAAATGATTTTTTAAAAGTTAATATGTTTAAAAAGTCAATACGTTAACATACAAATGACTAATAGAGTCATACAATTGTTAAGTCATGCTAATACACTCTACTTTGTATACTATAACAAGCAGTTACAGACAAAATTCCTTGTCAGTGTTTAATGTAAATGTAGTTAATTATCAAGTAACTCTTTTAAATGAGAATTTGAAACTTCTGGTACAATAAAGATTCTTTTTTTGCCTCTCTTTTCTAGAAACTATCCCAAAACTAACAGAAAAATAACAGCAACAACGATCTGAAACGCAAAATTCAATGAATCTAGAAGTACTAAACTTGAACCACATTAAAAATAAATTTGAGAAAGTATTAAAGGTAGCACTGAGGAGAGGGGATAAAGCTAAATTTCATAATTGGATGGGAAATGGGGAGAAGCTTAAATGAAGTGATTTTCCACAGAACCTCAGGAAGGCTCAAGCATTAGAGTCCCAAATACTTCAGAATGTGTGAGTGATTATGTGAGGGCAAAAAATAAAAACACTATTTGAATGTCTGAAGAAAAGGATAACTTAGGTTTCCCTCATATCCAAATGTTCTCTTTTATCTCTCACTGCCAATAATGAAACTTCTCTATCCTCAACCCCATGACAGATAAAATTTATTTTCTTGTATGCATGAGATACCATATAGAAACAGGGAATGAAGTAAAAGTCTGCATACAGAAAGATGGAACTCTCAGTTCCTACCACATCCAGCTGCAAATGCCGCAAGCCAGGTTAATAAGCATAGCCATATACTGGAAGATTATTCTCTGAAGCTACAGACCCACTGCCAAGAAAATATACAGGCAGTGCCACTTACAGGTCCCAAAGTGCAAAAACGTCACCTCACCAGATGATGGTCATAGCAAACCCCATGATTCAATAAAACATAAAAGCTTAATACAATTCACTTTTAGACACATATTAACAATAAAAAATCACCAGACATTTCCAGAAAGAATCCAACATGAAAAAAAGAAACAAAAAAAGGGAAGAGAAAAAAAGCCCAGAGGAAATATAGATGCTTTAAGGAGCAGAAAAAAAATAATTGAAACAATATGTTTAGTGGCATTGATATCTTTAGTGGCATTACAAATACTGCACCCATAAGACAAGAACAGGATAGTTTCAAAAGGAATCATATAACAACGTGCATGGATTTTTGGAAATTAATGCTATGATTTTTGAAGTAAAACATCCAACAGAATAGTCTGAATATTAAAGTGATGAAATACTCTAAAGGTAGTATGGAAATTATGGTTAGGGCAACTGAAGTGAATAGATAATAAAATTATTTATTTGGGGACCAGCTTATGAATAATTGGCATCCCAGAAGAATGAAATCGTGTAGGGAGACAATTATTAAATAAATAATCAAGAACATTTATCAGAAGCAGAAGACATTAAAATCCAGACAGAAATGGCCATCTGAGTGCCTTGCAAGCAGAAACAAAATCACATTATTGTGAAATTCAGTACCTTAGGATTGTTGGAAAAGACTCCAAAAGCTTCAAAGAAGGTGCAGGTTCTTTAAAAAGAGCCTGGAATAAATATTTTAACAGACTTCCCAAGAGCAATATTGTATTTAGGAAACAATGGGGCAATGCCTTCACAAGTCTGGATAAAAATAATTTTAACAAGGAATTATAGATTCAGCCACACTACCAATCAAAGATGATTGTAGAGTGGTTGCTAGCAGAGATATTTGGGTCAGAGGTTGTTAGACAGACAGATTGGGATATACAGGAAAGAGCAAATTTAAATATACCTTCCCATATCTTTTCAGCCAGTTTCCTAGTGCTGAAACTAGATCGGTTTAGTTAAACAGATGTTTTCTGTATCAGAAGGTGTCATGCACCTTCTGATGGGCTACACCTCTTTAGTTATAGAGCAGGAAGGTGGTGGCAATCTGACATGTTTTTGCCACCTATATTATAAGGAATAAGCTTAAGCTTGCAGAGCCTCAGTTAACGGGTAGTAGCAATTTCATTGAGCGCAAGACAGAAAAGTGGAGGGAAAATCTGAAAGCATTAGTTTTGGGACTTGTAGCTCAAAAAAACTTCAGGATTTAGTTCAAACTGTAGAAAATAATAAAAACTCAAGAATAACTAAAACAAGATGATTTTGATTAGACCTTTTAAAATATACAATTATTCAAAAATATTACTCTCTACAAATTCCTTATCAGGAAGCTATTGGATTACCTGTGTCAATAAGTAGAAGAAAAAAAATAAATAAAGAATAAGACCTGATATTATATTAACAGAGAAACTAGCACAGAAAATAGTTTCCTAGGTAAGGGTGAAAGGAATCCCTATGATGTCAAGTGTGCAGAAGTGCTAGAGAGCACCCAACAACAAGTAGAGCAATAAGGCTGGTGTCTCTAGGAAGAAAGTACCCATGAAGGAAAACAGAACTAACATTTTTTTTTGCATATCAAACTGTAAGAAAAAAATCTGTTGAATGGCTTCTTACAGAGCTGTCTTACTATGTGGATAGACTTTCTGATAAAAACTCCAAAAAATTCAGAAATTATGACACAAATGTTGTCTAAGAAAGGAAATGCCACTTAATACACTATTTGGCTCAGAAGTGAACAATGTTTAAACAGTCATAAGAATGAAAATAGAAGTATTTAACTGAAATTGAGGAATAATTACAGTCATTGAACAGAGTAAAGAAAGTGATAATAAAACATTCATTTGCCATAACAGGAAGTTGATGGATACTTTCCAGAACTGAAGACTAAAGAGAGAAAAATATACTCCCATTAATTATAAATACAGAGATAAATGCCTAAAGAAACAGCTAAAATAACTGAACTTGGACATATTTGGGGAATGGAATGATGTAAGAGGAAGTAAGTTAAAGGAAATGGTGATTTTTGTTATAAATCTTTAGCATCATTTGACTTTTAATAACTTTTTTGCATTGTTTACTAAAATTTTAAAAATGTAAAAGGTCAACACCATTTGAAAATATTCTACAGAAATATATTGATTTGATATAACAGAGTGATATGGAAGAAGAATTGAGGGAAATATTAACTAATAAAATGATATCTGGAAAAAGCATTATTCTTTTAGAGAGAAGAATATATTAATGAGGAGAGGAATTAAATTTATCAAGACAATAGCTACTGGGCAGCAGAATGAATGGAAAAGGAATTATTCTCTATTTTCAATACTTAAGAGAGACCTTTCAGAGACAAGAGTATCCAATCTCAAATTAATATCACCTAGCTATTTAGTGCCTAAAATGTTTTTTCTTTGTTTAAACTATTCTCATTCATTCATTTAAATCATTTGACATATATTGTTTTACCAGCTCTTAGGTGATAGAAACTATTATAGATACTGAGGACATAGTAGAGAGCAAAAACAGGCACAGGCTTTCCCGACATTAACCTTATGATTTGGCAGGAAAGGCCAAATCATAATTAAATAGTCAACCAAACAAATGTAAAGTTGCAAAATAAGAGAAGTATAATGAAGAAAAACTTAGTTCTTGGTTTTACATTTTCACATAACAAAGGAACCAAATCTAAACTGGTCTTCTTTATATACAATCCGGCCCTTTTTATTTGGTGTTGTCACCATAACTAGAGTCTTTTCATAACACAAATCTGTCTATTCTCTCATCTCAGGGTCTTGGTTCATGACCTTATCTCTCTGGGGAGTCCTCCAGTCTTCCTCAACTAATTAAATACTGTTATCGTTTAAATGCCACATTATGGGGTATATTCCCAAAAAGAAAGAAAGAAAGAAACTTTTTTTTTTTTTTGAGACGGAGTTTCGCTCTTGTTACTCAGGCTGGAGTGCAATGGTGCGATCTCGGCTCACCGCAACCTCCGCCTCCTGGGTTCAGGCAATTCTCCTGCCTCAGCCTCCTGAGTAGCTGGG
>NW_016108067.1:246263-249309 GCF_001604975.1 Cebus imitator | reverse complement strand
GGGTTTCACCATGTTGACCAGAATGGTCTCTATCTCTTGACCTCGTGATCCACCTGCCTCGGCCTCCCAAAGTGCTGGGATTACAGGCGTGAGCCACCGCGCCCGGCATAGAAAGAAACTTTTGACTGACTATTCTCCTTAACCCCTGTGCAGTTGTCCAGGTAATAGACCTGAATGGTTTAAATATATTCAATATGAATTAAAAGTTTATGTTTTCCCAAAATTCATATGTTAAAAATAATAACTCTTAATTTCATGGTATTAAAAAGTATTAGGAGGCTTTTGGGAGGTAATTAAGTCAGGAGGGTAGATCCCTCATGAATGGGATCAGTGACCCTATAAGAAAAGACATGAGAGTTTCCTCTTTCTCTTGCCATGGGACATTACAATGAGAAGAAAAGAAAACTTATTTTTCTTTTGGAACTCAGAAAAATAATTCTAAGCTAAATCTGGAAAATGGACAAGAGTATAAAGACATAAAAAGATGAATAGTATAGTGAATGACATCAGTAAAATAGCAGGGTAAGAATGTGTATCTAGAATACTCCACCCAACAAGAGAATACACATTCTGCTCAAGTACAGATGTAATATTCTCTGTGATAGATCACAGATTAGGCCATGAAACAGGTCTCAGTGAATTTTAAAATGTGGAAATCATACAAAGTATCTTCTCCGACTACAGTGAAATAAAGTTGGACACCAATAAAATAATTAAAACTGAAAAATTCACAACTGTACTTAAATAAAACCAGACTCTTAAAGAGTCAATGAGTCAAACAAGAGATCATAAGGAAAATTAGAAATTACTTAGAGGTGAATGACAATACACGACAAAGTATAATTTAAGAATGCAGTGAAGATAATACTCAGAAAAAAATTTATAGCTGCTATGCTTACTTTAAGACATTACAGATCTCAAATCAATAAATTAGATTCATATCTTGAGAAACTAGAAAAAGAAGACAAAACTAAATCCAAAGCTAGCAGAAGAAAAATAATTAAAATTTTCATAATTAATACTTTTAACATGTAATCAGTATAATATTAATTAAAAGTATAATAAATAAAAATAGAGTGGCAAAGAAAAAAAAGGAGACTCAAATAACTAAAATCATTAAAAAGTGGGACATTACTATCATCCTTACAGAAAGAGAAAATCTATCCAAAATTCTGTGAACAATTACACATCAACAAATTCCATAACCTATGTGAAATGAGCAAAGTCCCAGAAACACACTAATTACTAAAATTGACTCAATTTCAAATAGAAAATCTCAACAAACCTATAACAAATATGAGATTGAATCAGTAATCAAATACTTCTTAATGAATAAGACCCTAGGCCAGGTGGCTTTTCTGGTGAATTATTCCAAATACTTAAATAAGAAGTAACATCAGTCCATCTTAAGCTACTTCAAAAAACTGAATAATATGAAACATGTTTTAATTCATTCTATGAGACCAGCAATGTTCTGATACAAAAGCTAGATAAAGACATCACAAGGTAAAAAAATTACAAAAATTTGTTATTAATATTAATGCAAAAACCTTCAACACTACCCTAGCAGACCCAACCCAATCTCAAATTAAAATATTATTTATCATGACAAAGTAATTTTTATTCCAGGAATGTGAGGATGGTTCAACATAAGAAATCAATTAACAAAGTATTAATATATTACTTTGACAGAATAACAACAACAAAAATTAATATCTCAACTGATGCAGAAAAGACATTTGACATATGAAACAGCCTTTCATGGTAAAAACACTTAGGAAAAATAAGAATAGAAGGGAATTTCCTCAAATTAATAAAGTGCATTTATGAATAATCCACATCTAAGAACATACTCAACAGTAAAAGAATGAAAACATTTCCTTTAAGATCAGGAATAAGACAAGGATGATTATTCCCATTGCTATTGAATATTGTACTGTAAATTGTAGCCAGGACAATAAAAAGAAATAAAAGGCATCCAAGTTATAAAAGAGGAATTATAACTATATCACCTCACACATGATATAATCCTATTTATGGTAATATATACAGAAAATCCCCCAAATCCACAAGAAATATACAAAAGCTAATAAATGAATTCAGGAATGTTACAGGAAACAGGATGAACACTTTAAGATCAATTGCTTTTTTAATACGCTAGCAATGAACCATCTGGAAAGGAAACTCAGAAAGCAATTCCACTTTCAATAGCATCTAGAATAATAAAATACCTAAGAATAAATAAAACCATGGCAAGAAATGAGTTATATATTTTAAACTACAAAACATTTTTGAAAGAAATGGGAGAATTGAAAAAAATGGAAAGACATTCTGTGTTAATGTATGAGACTTGATATTGCTAAATTGTCAATACTACAGAAAGTATTCTAGAAATTCAGTGCAATCCCATCAAAATTCCAGAAGCTTTTTTTCTACACAAGTGGAAAAGGTGAAAATTCTGAAATTCATATGGAATTGCAAGGGACTCTAATTTGAAAAATCAACTTTTAAAAAGAAAAGTTGAAGGATTAACACTTCAAAATTTCAAAGCATACTATAAAACTATGTTAATAAAGACATTACTTTCATAAGGAGGTTCATATAGACAAATGTAATAGAATTGAGATTCCAGAACTTAATCTGTAAGTTCATGGCCAATTGAGTTTTTACAAGCATGTCAAGCACATTCAGTGGGGAAATGTGGTTTCTTTAATAGATAGTTCTGAAACAACTGAGTATCCACGTGCAACAGATTGAAGTTGGACTACTACCTCACAACATATACAGTCCTTAAATGAAAGTACATCAACGTCTTAAATATAAGAGCTAAAATCACAATACTCTTACAATGAAAATTAAGGTTAGATTTTCATGATTTTGGATGTGGCAATATATTCTTAGATAAGACACCAAAAGCATGAGAAATAAAAAATAAATAAATTAGAATCCAGAAAAATTAAAAACATTTTTGCCTCAAATAACACCATTAAGAAAGTGAAGGCCGGGCGCGGTGGCTCAAGCCTGTAATCCCAGCACTTTGGGAGGC